>NC_082395.1:19401314-19406314 GCF_031168955.1 Gadus macrocephalus | reverse complement strand
GCACTGATTCTATTTTATGGCTTTTAACAGAAATCTGATTAACTGAGGCATTTTAGGCAGAGTGACCTGTAGAATGAGTTAGGATTGGGGCGGTGGGGGGGGGGGGGGGGGGATGGAGAGGAGCAGGAAGGGGGGGAGGGAGGGAGAACGGAGAGACACTTTCATTAAATCAGCGATCGATCCCAGCGCTCCTCAGAGACTTGCACACATGAATAAAGGAACAAAATAAAATGAAATAAAGGAGCCATTTCCCACACTTATCTCAGACTCGTTTCCAAGTGCAATGTAGATGCAGCGAGTGGCTGCACAACAGGGAGTTCCTGCCTGCCGCCGCGCTTCTGCCCGTTCCCGTTATGCAGTCATGTTTTATTGGCATGCGCTTGTAAAAAGTGAAAAAGACATCATCTCAATTTCAGGGTAATTGTTGATTATTTTTTACACCATAAAGTGTAGCGATTGAGGTACAGCGCGTGTGACCTGGGCGACGTCGGAGAGAGACGCATAATGATGCAGCCCAGCGATCAGAACACCAGCGTTTATGAGTGGAGAATTATGAAACACTTAAGGATTTCCTGCAGAAATCGTCCTGAGGCAATGGCCTGAGGGCCCTCCCCAGTATACAGAGCCATCCCGTCCGCCACAAGCAAGTAATTAGACATGGCTGATGCACCGGTGAATGGCGGTACTCCAACCAATAAACCCAAAGCTTATTGTTACTGCGAACACATGCATCCACACACACACACACACACACACACACACACACACACACACACACACACACACACGCACACACACACACACACACACACGCACACACGCACACACGCACACACGCACACACGCACAGACGCACAGACGCACACACGCACACGCGCACACAGACACACACACAGACACACACGCAAACACACACACACACACACACACACACACACACACACACACACGCACACACACACACACGCACACACACACACACACACACGCACAGGCGCACACGCACAAACACACATAGGATCCCCAGCTCATTATATTATGCCTGATAAAAACGTTTCGTGCCGTTACAAGGTACATCTATTTTTAAGGCGGCTATTGTTGTTTGCGCTGATTGTTAGAAGCTAGTGATTAGAGGCTGCTTAGCTTGGAGTCCGTCTGCGTTGGAGTGGGACGGACGAACGGCGCTTTGGCAGGCTTCATGGTGTGATTCCTCTGCTTCAGCACTTACATTCAGGAGGAGAGCAGGGAGGCGCTGATGATAATGGTGCAGATTAAAGGAAGGGAACACCCGACTCTGGCGCTTAGCGGTGCTTTTAGCAGATTATAATGTCACGTTTTTGTGCGTTCCTCTCTTCATGGGAATACGCTATTGATGGTAATATATCGGACGCTTCTATCCAGAAGCATCTTACGATTAGGGTCAATGTTAGATAGGCGTCTGGCTCAAGGAGGCCTCCAGTTAGCTCGCAGACATTGGGGTTCGACTTGGTGTCAAGCACCCTAGCCACCACACTATCCTGTCCCAGGCCTGATATTCACTGTGCGATTACAGCGCCGTCCAAAACCACAGATGCTAGACAACACCAGGAACACACTGGCGGCACTCATTGCGTGTCCCACGGATTCTGAAAGAAAGAGAGGAAAAGGAGAAGAGACAGAGCAAAGAAAAAGGAGAGGGAGAGAGCAAAAAAGGGGAGTTAGCAGGGAGGGAGGGAGAAATTATGTCAGAGACAACTCGGCTCAACAAATGCGCCGTGTGTGTGGTACCTCCATTCCTGTGACTAATGCCACCATAACACAGACAGAGAGCCCCCCCGGAGAGGTGAAGCGTGGCGTAAATAATCCGTCTCCCAGTTTGTCTGAGTGTTGGAGGAATCTGCCACTGGGGAGCAGCCTCCATGATAGAGAGGACCAGCGGGATTCACTCCCTCCCCCGCCTCCTCTTGAGGGATGGAGCGTGGAAATCACCCCCGCCAGAGACATGCAGGGAGCAGAGCCTGGACAGACAGTGGAACGAACGGGGGGGGGGGGGGGGGGGGGGGGGGGTGCATGGGAAACCCCCCGCGGTTAGCGTTTAGTCAATGTGAAAGTATTCCAGGAGTGAATTTGTGAATTTTGATGGTCCATTTGGCCTCCGCCAAAGCCCAGGGACTTTCCCCCAGAGAAGGGAGAGGAGATAATCATGTGTGGTGGCTGGGGTCATTGTAGTGTGGTTTGGGCCACTGCTATGACATTAAGGCGCTCCACAATGGGATTACCCCTTTGCGGAGAGCCACATCCAGAGATCCCCACGATATGAAACTTGGACGCTTTAACAGAATCCAGCGTACAATGAAAGTCAAGTACCCAACTCTGTGTATTAATTCGTCCACTCGGGCCAGCTGGAGATGTCATTATTCTATGGGGCCCAACCTCAGCCGTAAGGCCCACGCTGGTTCCTTTCTGCATCTGATTTCCTTGCGCTCCAGTGTGGATGTTTGCCGCCTTCTCTCCATGAATGGCGTGGAGAGCGCAGGTGAAGAGGGACATGCAGGCACTGTGGCTCCCACACTGATAAAGGGCCCACGTTTTTTTTTGCATATTTTTAGCTTCATCTGTAATCAAGAGACACAGCACTCTTCTCCTTTCGGCTCAAAGTCGCACTGTTTGAGACTGAGCCCCTCCCTGTCAGTAGGCGGGTGACTTTTAGAATTCCTAGAACTCAATGACAGTGTTCTGTCTACTCTACTGCCGCTGCAACTGGGTGGCCTGAGTGGGAGGGGTCTTAGGAGTGGAGGAAGCAAGATTATTGTAATCAAAGGCAGAGGAAGGGGGGGCTGCTAGTTCTTTTTTTTGTAAAATACTCAATCTGTTAAAGGATGTGTTTTATTATTTATTTATTCATTGATGAAATGTTATTGTAATCACTATCAATGAGCATTAACTACAGATACAGAGTTTCCAGGTTATTTTGTGCTAAGAGCTAGCTGGAGTGTTACACATTGCTACTGCTAAGCGCACCCCTGAGATTCTTATCCCCCAGACAGGTGGGGCTGGGTACACGGCCCCCCCCCTCCCTCACGGTAGGCACCCCTACCTTACCCCCAAGCCTAACGATCCACCCACCAGCATCTGGCACAGGTGGCCTCAGTGATCTGTCATACTGGATGGAGGATTGACAGAACAACATGTCTGCCTCACTGTCTCGGCTTTTCCCTCTCCCATGCCCCCCCCCCCCCCCCCCCCCCTCTCTCTCTCTCTCTCTCTCTTTCACAGAGAGACACTCTCTCTCTCACGCTCGCTCTCTCTCTCTTCCTCAAAATCACACTCTCACTCTCTCTCTCTTGCTCTCTCCCTCTACCCCCAAGTCGCCTTCTCTCTCTCTGGCTCTCTCTCTCTTTATTTTTCTTTTCGCCCCTCTGTTTTTGACTGTATATTATTCCTTGACATTTTTTCGCACTCGGCCTGTCACTTTCTGTCTAAAGGCCCGGCCTTCTGTGCCTCCATCTCTCCCTAATCTCCTTCCTCCAGCGCCCCATCACAGACACATGTGGTTGAAATTTGCCAGCCTCATAATGCGAGTTTAGACGTGAGAGAGGGAAAATATTTATTTAACAGTGAGGGGTGGGGGGGTGGGGGGGGGGAATGGGTGGGTGTGTTTGTGGGGGTCTTTTTACAATATGAGTGCTGTTCCTCAGGTGTGGCTCCTCCAGCTCCCCCTGGATAAGTGATGGAGGAGCCCGGACGTAGCGTTGATGTTCCTGGGGGACAGAAGGGGGGGGGTGGGGGGGGGGGGGGTAAGCAAGGCAGATCATAAAACAGTCCATAATTAGAGGAGAACAGACCCTGTCCACAGAGAGACAGACACTCAGCCTCTCTTACAGCCCCTCATACTCATGTGCCTCTCAGACTGCCTGGTGGGTCCAGATATTCAGAGGCCGGGGCCTGCTGTCCGCCCTGTGTTTGAAGATTGAGAGAGAAGCGGAGAAGGACCTCACCTAGTGTTGTTGGCACCGACACATACAATCAGTCACACCTCCTGTTTGTCTAGCTAATAAGAGAGGCTGGGCCTTTGTGATACTTTCATTGTAAAACAACATCGTTTCCTCTATTGGTCAATGATTTCTGATACTTTATTAGTTTGCCACTTTGGAAAAGCTTAAAATGATATTCATATGTGATGACTATCCACAATTAAGAATCCAACTATGTTATGAGTCCTGTGACGGAAGATGATGACTGTTTTCCAAAACCGATGGCAACAACGGCATAATGAACTGAGTCTGAATAATGATGGAGTGTAGCAAACACACTGAACTATCTTCAGTTAGCATCCTTGCTTCTAATTGCAGTGGCTGTAAAACAGTTAATTGGTCTGGCAGTGAACAGACAACAGTGTCCGTCAACACGTTAAATATTCCACACTGCTCTGAGACCCGCTTGGGTTGTGTTTCCTGTTAATTGTAAAAAAAAAGAAAAGAAAAAAAAGAGAGAATTAGTGAGTAGAATTTAAATGACTGGTTAGAACCTGGATGGATGCAACCAATCGGGCGGGGTCGACGCCACCGGAATTTGGAATTCATGCTGCCGTTTAAACACTATAACCTTCCCCTTTAACACCCACCCCTCCAATTTACCCCCTATCTCTCCTCCCACTTAGTTTGATATGCGTAGAGGATGCAAATGAGCCACTTAGTATCCACATCAATTACCCACCTGGCCTCTTATCAGCCCCTCTGTGTTGTTTGTAAAAACACTCGTTACGGTCCTGTGGCGACCGAAGCGCGCGCTCCTCGCTGGAGTCCGAGTTATGGTTCACTCTGGAACCAATTAGGACCCGTCGCCCGCAGTCCTGGGAGAGCCCTAAAACACGCCAAGACGCACAATCTCACAACAATAATACTCAAACCGGGCCCGACCAGACGCGCGCGTGTGTGCGGTTATGCGTGTGCGTATGTGTGTGTTTGAGAGTACATGTACATTTAAACGGATCATGTCCAGCATTACCGTACTCATACATA
>NC_082395.1:19396346-19398846 GCF_031168955.1 Gadus macrocephalus | reverse complement strand
ACATACACACACACACACACACAAGCTGGGGAAGACACACACAAGGGCATTGAAAGAACAGTGATGGAAGGATGAATGAAAGTAACATGTGCAAGAACAATATAGACATCGAGACAAGACAGGCAAAAAGAAAGAGCTGAAGGGATATAGAGCTTGTTCAGAATGCATCGTGGAAGTTTTTGTTGGCACTCTGCCAGTTGTAGTACTGTTAAATTCTAAGTCAGCGTAAATATACCATAACGTAGGCTAATGAATATTTTGTTTTGCCACGTCGTGCCTGAGAAACTCTGAGGTAGTTAAGAACACAACAATGTCTCCCTATAATCACATTACACATTTAACCTGACTTGTAGTTGTCACGTCACTGACCACCTCCATTTTGGAACTTAACGAACGTTCCAATGCTTCTATGCTTCTATGTCATTCAGGTTGATGTCCGATGTCCAAATCCTAGACAGAGATAGAGAAAGAAACGAGTCTAGTGCGCGAGTTCTTTCAGTAATGGTCAAGGAACTGCTGGCTATCTGCTCAAACTACTCTGCTGTATATAAATAATGGTGATGTAATTTTATATACATATATATATATATATGCAAAAACAGTTCCTCCATTGTTTCAGGGTATAAAATATGTCACCCTGTTAGTGTTTGCATAAATATGTGGCCTTGAAAATGTTTTCCTGGGTTGGATGTCGGAATTCTGGGAATTGAAATAACATCAACCCGCCCAAACCTGGCATGTCGTAAATATAAGGCCATGACATTTGGCAAAAATCTTCGCATCCTGTCGCGGCAAGAAAAACAACCCACCGAAAAAAATATCAAACACATTCGAGTGTACCACCTCGTTTTGTGGAGGACTTTCAACTCAAGTACTCCTCTGCAGTATCCCAAAGTGTCCGGTATGCCATGGCATACCTGAATAAATAAACCCCGGGTCTGGTCGGGGGGAACAGTGTACTTTTTGAGCGCTGAATGCTTCCAGGTTGGTGTTCCCAGTGATGGATCGGTGGGGTTTGGAATGAGGGTTCTGAAGCTGGGCTCGGGTTTCAGCCTTCATTCATACGCAGCGCAGCACCTGCTCTGGGCCCACCGCTATAAGCACGACCACATGTCCTTGATCCACAGAGCTCCTTGATGCCATCTGCATTAGAACCCCACCTATGGGTGATGGAAAGGGGGGCTGGTCCGACTACGAATGAGAAAGCCACAATAGTCCTCCAGAGTGAGAGCCATTCATCGGTGTACCGTACCATCTTTTGCAAAAATGTATTATTTTTACTTTGTTTTTACATTGATTAGTACACAACTTGATTACGCAACGGCAGTGGCATAATTATGTGATTTAAAGTTAATAAACAAATACACAGAGACCTCGGATACAGTGTTGGATCCAATCTATGGGATGGATGGATTGACCCCGTGTCCATTATTGTGACGTTCTTGGTATGCGTGTTGTTGGGTGATTACTGCCCACCTTGTTTGTTCAATGAATCTATTTGTGGTCCATTCATTTGGAAGGAAGTGGGAGTGACAAGAGTAGAATCAAACCCAGTGTCCGGAGTGGACCTCAGGCCTCAGGAAATGGTACCCGCTCGCTGTATGTCCAGATTGCAGTGCGGGCTGTGTGATCAGATCCCTGATATGTGTGAGCCGGTATGCGCATTCTTTCCGTCTATAATAATGATTTATACAGAGTGTGTTTGAGGTGTTTCCAACGACCTCATGAGATAGTATATTAGCATACATATTTACTGTACTAGGCCGAAGAAATGCACTTTTTCATTCCCCCGAAAAAAAAAAGGAAAAAACCCTCCACACATCACCCGGCTTACGAGTTAATCCACATTTTATTATGGCTGCCGCGCCAGCGAGGGGTAGATTAAAAACAACATGTTTTTGAGCAGGTTCATGAATCAACTATATTAAAGGGGAGATTAGTTTGCTTTAGAGATTAAGTATAGAACTCACCTCATTATCATCTGCAGATTTGAATGTCCCCAGGAAACAAGCGCTCTATCCTGTTATTTCCTCTTCTGCTTCTGTTTACGGACACGTTATGCATTATTATTATTCTTTTTATGATTATTATCAGTACGTCTGTGGGAACTATCGCCTTGGTAACAGATATGCGGGGTTGCGCCGGCTGGATCGACTCTCTCGTTGCTTTCGGATGGATACGGAACTCGGGTACGGTTCCCCGCGAGGTGACGCTCTGTCCTTTCAGGAGAGGCGGGTGTCAATCACCCTCTCACTCTTCACGTAGCGACTCGTTCAGTCTCATCAAGCGGCCCGCATCAAAAGCCTGGCTGTTTAGATATCCCCTCGTATAGTCAAGGACAAAGACTCCCTCGCTCTCCCCCTCCCCGTGGACTCGGTTCAGAAGAACGGGTTTAAAGTCTTTATTTTGGAGTTTACCGCCGGAGCCCTCCGAGGACCCGGTGCTGTTTAAACAGTCACTGCTCGTCAGGCCCGCAGTGACAGCCTGCTCACTTGTGCTC
>NC_082395.1:19371346-19386346 GCF_031168955.1 Gadus macrocephalus | reverse complement strand
CAGACCGGTCCTTTAACAACGGCTAACCGGTCCCTAACCCTAACCCGAATTTACTTGCCATGCTTTTCTCTTTTTCTTCTTTTTTGAAAAAGACGCATTTGAAAATGAACAATGTATTTATACATTTTACCAAGATGGTGGGGTTGAGGATGATGATGATGGAAACAATAAGAACGGAAGCTAATTTATACCTGCCAGTTTTAGTATCGTTGCTATACGCTTTCATCATCGCCCCAGTTGAATGTGAAATGCTATTGTTACCCGTATTGCTCCCCAGGTGAGGGGGAGAGAGTGCCTGCTCAATCAGGACCCACGCAGAACCCTTCCAAACACATGTTCACGTACGGCGCTCTGGTCGTGTGGGCTCACAGCCGTGTTTATGTCACTGCTCGGCGTGTGTTTATGTGTGCATGTGTTTGTGGGTCTGATTGTGTGTTTGATTGCATGAGCACTCATGTGTGTGATGTATAAACGTAGGTGTCTGGGCAAACATGTGCGCGCGTACCTTGCGGTGTGTATTTGTGTTTGAGCACGTCCGCGGTGTGGTATACTTTTGGTGTGGGTTTGGCGGATGTATGTTTGCTTATACACATAGGTCCCTCCCTCCAGTTCACTCCTAGCAGCTCTGCTCCAGCTCTCCCTGGCTCAAGGCTAGGTGTCTCCCTCCGTCTGGACGGAGAGCAGACCAAGGTCCTGGCTAATAGCCACTCTTAATCACCCGGCGTTTGTTAGCGTTAGCGGCTTCGACCACTTCCAGGTGCATGACCTGTTGTCCCTGCTGGGTAGGTGGTCCCGGGGAGGCGTGCGGCCGTTTGTCATGGACCTGCCAGTCAATTAGAAGAGTGACGAGTGCGCTGCGTACGATCAAGAGTGATGTCTTTGCCGGGGGTCGAAAGAGTTATGGTCGCCCCCTTCGTTTTCTCTCTGCGGAGCTCCGCCGTCGTGGAGAGATTGTTCAATCTCTTTGTCGCTTTTTTTCTAAGCTATGACTGTGTTTGTTGACATCGGCCAATGTGCATTAGTCCTTTTTGTTGAGTTAAGAGGGTTGAAATTTAATTTAAAACAAAGTTTGAATATACACGGTTGATAAATGCAGCATACGTATTAGGAGAACTCTGTGTACTTGAATAGGATTTGTTTTTCTCCGTATATGCCCTTGAAGGCGTGAAAAGGTTATATTCTCACCATCTATCTTTGTTGTTCTGCCCCAAAAGAGACTGGAGGAATGTTCCAGAAATCTACTAAATAAACTGCCAAGGTTTAAGCCAGGGTCCAGTGCTAAACCCGGGCCCAGGAGGAATTAAAACTGATCCACTGTTATGGAAACGGGAACACCTTCGCTAGACAAGGCTTTGGATGCAGACTTTGAGAGAGTTTGACAGGGCAAACGCTCTCCTCTCTCTCTCTCTCTCTCTCTCTCTCTCTCTCTCTCTCTCTCTCTCTCTCTCTCTCTCTCTCCTTTCTCTCTCTCTCTCCCTCTCTCTCACACTTTCTTCCCACCTTCCGAATCTCTCCTCTAGGAAATATTTTCACTGGCTGTAATCCTGTTAGCGGCATTCATGTCGTTTATTGTCCGATAGGATTAGATTTGTGGAGGAATAATAAGAGGAGACCGAGGGAACTGAATGGCTGCTCTGTTCTCCCCGCTTGGTTTAACCAGATTTGTTATTGTATTACGTATTATATAATCATATCTGTTTCTATATGGTGCAATCGTTTTGCTTGGGCTGCTAACGAGACATCGGTTTTACTGTAAAGACTCCCTCGTGGCTCGCTTTGCATTTTGGGAAAAAGGTTACTCTTTGTTTTTTTAAACAGTTATGCGGAGAACATACATTATTACATTTAAAACTTTCCCTTTTGTATCCCAGATAGAACATGCAGTTCCTTTCTGGTCCCTGGTCTCTATTTTCCATTTAATTTCAAACCCATTTCCACTGTTGTATCATTTCATGGCTTCGTTTAAGATAAACCCCTACAGTTACATCCAGATTTTTGCGATGCCTCAATTGTTCATACTGGTTACGTTAATTTGATTGAATTCCCCATGCAGTGATTGCAGTGTGCTCTTAATTGAAACAGAGGATTTCTAGACAATTCTCAACATAACATAGTTGAGGTACATTGGCATAGGGAGCATTGCGAGTTGCCTGCAAAAACCAGAGTACCCTGGCCTCATTTACATCTCAATCCCTTTCATGCAGAAATATAGGTCTTTTTTTTTTCATTTTCTGTGGATTTTAATCATGGCAGTCATCATTTACGGTAATATATTCCTATGCAACCCTAGACCGTTATCGGCTTCACAACTCAAGCGATCTTGAAGTCAATTTGAAATATTGTTCAGACAAAAAGCAGGCAAAAGAAAACTTTCGATTTTCAAGAGCTATAAATTCTGAGGAATTCGGGGGCCTCCCCTTTTCCTTTCAAATGCAAAGCAGCTTGTTATTTTTTCTGGCGGGAGGGGGGTAGGGTGTCGGGGTGGGGGTATTTTTAAACACATGCTGTCCCAACAAATCTACAGGACTTGGCGGTACACCCGTTCGGCTTACACGTTTACAGATCTCTGTAGCGTTTATGGTGTGTGAAACGCACTCTTGGAAGACCTCCCGCTTTGCCATGGCACTGCATTGGTTTTTAATTGAATTCCGACGCGTTTTCACAGGCCGCTGAAAAACTTGAAACACCCAAATTTGAAGTGAGAGCCAGATGCCGTGGTGAGCCCGGGTAGTAATGGTTTGAGGTGTACCGAAAACACAGATACACCCTAACAAGCCCGGCACTCTCGGTTATCCCTGCAATCGAACACAATCTAGACGGCTGTGCGCGCCGGTAATGAAAGAGCGCGTTGCTGAGTCCTGTAAAGGTTCAAGTACTCTGACCATTGTTGTGATCGTTCCTGTTTTTCTGTGCTGCCCAAGAATCTATAATACCTTTTAATTTATAAATGAAATAAATCTGTTAATCACTATGATTAGACACGTTTAAAGGGGCTTTTAATGCACCCTTACTTTTCCATCAATCACCCCCCCAAAACCCCCGCCCCACACCCCGCTGACACTCACACACACACACACACACACACACACACACGCACACGCACATGCACATGCACACACACGGTCGCACACATTACCATACAGCTGTGCACCCACCATCACTTCCTCGCTCACCAAACAAATGAACGTCCTTCAAGCTAAGCTGGCAAACCTGCTTGAAAAGAAACGCAGATAAAGCTGCAGTCTCTATTCAGTACACACTACCACTTAATCAAAACTCCTCATTGGGGCTTTAAAATCTCTTGCTCTCAATCTTATCGCGATCTATAACCCGCACGTTCAATTGTTTCACTTAATTAAGTGTTATGTAAGTGGGAATTCCAAAAGCCCGGGATTGACAACGTTGTATTACGGAGTGTGTGGGATCAGGATTGGGAATGTCCGTCCAGGGGGATATTTGATGAGGATTCAATATGAAGCGGCTGCCAAGTAGATGTGACTTTTATCTGAAAAGACGACATTAGCAGTTTTAATATCCTCTGGAGGGGTTCTTTGCATGTACTGGACCTCTAATCAGGATAAATCATTTGCGCTCACTTCTGCTATTGTGTGTTCAGCGATTAAAATGTCACTGCGATCCCGAGAGGTGATCTGATGACATGTTATCAGCAGCAGGACTAGTCTAGTCTCGGCAAGGGGAACACCAGCCATTTGCACTCAATGATTGGATCTGAATGGAGATCCGATTCAGGCCAACGAGGTTCTAGGATGTGATATGTTTGTATCTATGCATCGTACATCTTAAGGTATTGGCACTCGCTAGAAGTTGCAAGGAGATATTAGCTTAAAAAGAGGGCTATTTATCATTGAGTTTTACATGTTATTACGTGTTATGGACATTTACCAGCAGCCTGAGTTAAATAAATGTTTGAGGTGTGTCATGCACAATATACATTTACATTTACATTTAGGGCATTTAGCAGACGCTTTTATCCAAAGCGACTTACAATAAGTACATTTGTCATAAGAAGTGCAACAATATATCGCTGTCGGTACAGTAAGGATGTTCATAGAACCAAGTGCAAGTACAACAATCGCTAGGCTAACAAATTCCCTGTGTTACAGCAATGATAGCAGCTACTGCAGTTGCCAAACAGTTAAGTACTATAATAGCCTACAATACAACACAATACAATACAATGTTGCTACACAACATTGCTACACAGTTAAGTACTATAATACAATACAACACAATACAATGCAAAATGTTGGCCAGAAGGGGGAGGGTAGCTATGCAGAGTCGAGGTGGACTCTGAACAGGTGAGTCTTGAGCCTTTTTCGGAAGATAGTGAGCGACTCTGCGGTCCTGAGAACGGCAGGGAGCTCGTTCCACAACTGAGGTCCCAAAACCGAGAAAATTTGTGACTTTGCTTATTGACCTTTGCTAGCTCTTAGCGATGGTGTTACCAGACGTCCAGCTGAGGTAGTTACAAAGTATAATACAGAAAAACATGACCTAAAATTAGTGTATGAGTGCAGAATTAAGACAAGCTCATACTCTATTGATATCTTTTGGAATGTATAGAATATGGTTAAATGATAATGTACAAGTATTAATATTGTATGTATGGTGTATTTTTCAGATTTGAGTATTTTTTTGTAAATCAAATCTTCAAAACAAAAACACACTTCCAATAAACACATTCATCACTGGCGGATGACCTCACTGCAAATCAGAGAGTCAAAGTCAGCAAAGCCTTCGACAGTGGCTCAAAATCCCCCCGCCCCCCCCCCCCCAAAAAAATCTGCCCTCTTTTTTTCTTCTTCTTCAAAGTCCTCCCGAGTCTCGGTGAGCTCATCCGACACTCCATCATTAATCACGGGCCGCTCTGAGTTCCCGGTGTTTGTGAGCAGGTCAGCTGCTGGGTGCAACACTTCTCCTGCGCCGTGCCTGTGTCTCTCTGGCCGGTGCCGGGGCAGACCTGAGGAGGTGGCGTATGAATTAATTGGTCCCGGTTACGGAGGATCAGCAAGTTCGGACTCAGTGCGCTCGCCGCTCCTCCATATGGCGGGCGCGTGACGCACAAGGTGATTTATAGTCGGGATGAAGATCTTCCCGATGTGCCCGGGAGTTGTTTGGAAACACCTTTTCTTTTTTTTCGTCTTCTTTGTTATTGCGTTTTGTTTACTTTGGATGATGTAAAAACGGTGTAACAATATGATCATTCAAAATCATTCTTGACTACAGCCAATTATAAAGATACAGTAAAATGTCACAAACTATGAGTCTATATGATAATTAAGCTGCCGTAAAAACATATTTATATACCTGTATCTACGTATGAATTTATATCTATATCGCCTACAGATGTTTAATTCTATGTAGCTATATATCTTTATTAATCAGGTGTGGTGCTTATGTTTGTACGAGGAGAAGCTGTGAATAAATAAGGATTTTGAGTGTTTATCATGGGGAGTTATAGCTTGGTGAGCATCAGAGACAAACGGTGTTAGAAGATGACTCCGAAGAGGAAATCTGGATAATTTGTGAACACAAAATGTTCCTAATTCTTAACTCAAAGTAAAAAAAAACATAAGCAAGGGTATTAGCATAACAGACGGTGTACTTAACATTTCCTCTGATGAAGCAGTTATGTTAACCATTGATTGACGGACAGAGCGCTTCGTCAAGGCCGGGCTTCATCAAAGTTGCTCAAAAGCAGGGATGGCCTTGACGCGTTAAAGGAACTCCGCAACTCCATTATTTTTCAGTTTAGAAATCCGAATTCGGCCTCATTAGTTTCGGTATTTATCATATTTTTTACACGACGTGCACTAAAAGTGTTTTCCCCTCACAAAGGGGGCCGCAAATTGCCCCCCGGCCTTATTTGCCACGGTGGGCTTTGCGGCGGCGGCACTGTGGTCAGCACTCCTCGCGCTCTTTGAATTGCAAATCAAGCCGGTAACTCAAAAGTAATGCGGGCGCGGACGACACCCCTCTGTCATTTTTCTACATTTGGGTGCACGGGGCCACCGTTGTCGGAGAAGTGCAGTTATTGTTTCCGTCTCTGGTGTGGCCCCTTCCTTATTGTACCAATGACGAGGGCCTGCTCTCCACCTCCACCCCTCTAATATGTCTGGAGGCTCCCTGGGCTATAATATCGCCCGTCCACAGGAATTATGGCCTCCTGCGGAGGGATCACTGGCTGATTAAAGGAGAGAGATACAGGGAGGTGTGGAGCTCAGGGGAGCTGCTGCCACTTACAACTAAAGCACAACAAAACTACAAGAAAAAAACAACAGCTTTTTGATGGCTTGACTTATGTTGTAACTTTAACGGTTTGGTGTGCTAAGGTCGTTTAAGTGGCAATTACTGCTTTTATCGAAGTATCGGAACACATAAACATGCACTTTGGGGGGTTTCTGTGAATGTTTTTAGTGTATTTGAATTAATCTGAATAGCAGTACTTTGTCCTCAAAAGATCTGCAGAGAAACTAAAAAGAAATGCAGCAATACTCGGGGGACGACAACAAACCAAAATAGTCGTTGACTCGTAGTCTGAACTGATGAATACAACAAATGTTTCTTTATTCAGAATGTCTAATGAACTTTGAATTCCACTTCTGCATTTCTGCATCTTAAATATTAATCAACACATGCAAGGGACGTAGTGGAGCTCCAGGTATGAGAATGACGAGCAGTGTTCTCCCCCGGAACCTGTTCCCTCTGCAGACCCATGTGTGGTGACCCTTGACCTCTGCATGGGTGTGTACGCCCCAAATGGATTACCAGCCTTTATTATCATGCTGTGCTCCAATGAAGATGTGATTATGGATCTGGGCGGAGGCATGTGGACACGGTACGTGTGTCCACATCAGCGGTACGTGCATATGTTTACGAGCGTTGAAAGGACTTGGCCTGCGGGTATTGTGTGCAGGGTGCAGGGAAAAGTGACATCCTATCATACATTAAATTCTCCTCTATGTGAGCACAACCATTTTTAGGCTTTACAAGAAAAAACAACAAAAAACATATTCATCATGACATACGTTGTGATTGTGTTTACCACCCAATAAATTCCCACAACCGACACGGAGACACAGTCGCATTAACATGACACACATTTTTTTATTATACAATCTGTATACATACATATATTATTATCTTTTTAATTAACAAATGCAAATGGAACGGATCACCTCGTCTTCACGTTTCCACATGGTTTTCTTACGGTCCTAAAGGGAATTCAACAGAAAGGTTGAGGAGAGCGAATCAAATTGAAATGATATTTCCTAATTGGCAAAATCGTCTTATTGTTTGGTTGAGAGATGGGAGGAGGAGGAGGGACAGAGTCCAGGGGGTCAGCCTGGGACTGCACTCTCTCTGGCAGCCTAATTAATTCACCGCCTCTCATAGCCCGCAGCCCGTTATGACTTTACCCCGCTAAAGCTCCATGGATTTCAATTAGAAATAATTGTCCAGCCATTTTTATATTCTTTTTTTTCCTGTGTTGTGTTTTTTCAAAAGCAAAGAAAGGCATTCTGTAATAAGCATCGTCTCGGAGAATGCCCTACCAATGAATAAAAAGACGAAACAAAGATAGAAAAAACAAACAAAGATAGATTAAGCAAGTATAAAAAAAGAGTATTCTTTTGAACAGGATCTGGCCGTAGAAGGGTTTCTTTACATTTTGAATGCAGTCTAATCCGTTTATAATTACAAGGGGAGGAAGTGAGATTGTGGTGTGACTTTGAATGTGTAATCCCTTTTATGTGCATAAACATGCGCACATTTTATCAACATGGCTGGACTAAGACCGTTAGATAACGACTCGAGGCATGAATTACATTTGAGCTTAAGATATGTATTTATCTTTATAGATACCACTGAACAGGCAATTCTTATGTATGAAAATAAATACTTCAATAAATATATATATATTTTTGATTTGTTTATCTGTACCTTACAATTGTATTTCTATTTTATTCAGGTGTTACATTTAGCCAATTATAAAACGACTAATTAACGTGTCAGTAATAGTGTTTATGATGTTATGATGTTATAGGCATATTACAAGTCTTTCACCTAATTCTGTTTGGTTAGAGTTGACACATCCTCTAATGAGAGTGTTATAACCCACAAATCATAAGCAGTTCTGTAGTTACTTTCCCTTTTTTTGTGAAGGCTTCAAAAATAATGCTTATCTATTTAAAAGGCCACATAAAAATACCCTGGCAATCTCTGGCGGCCAAAACACAAAGTGGCACCATTACTTTTTTTGCAAGCCGTGGAGCAACCGAGACCTATGCTGATTTTCACATAGGCCATCACGCTGTTGAAGGGCTTGTATTTCCCTAGTTAATAATACGTTTCTGCCGACTTTTTAAATCACAAAATTGGCATTTAACGGTTCCTCAGAGTTTTCCTCCTAAGCATTTTGTGCTAGACAAGGGGAAAATAACATGTGTTTATACCTTTTTAGCCGCGTGCCTGAGATGTGTTTTTCGCCTTGACAAAGTTAAAGTGTTATAGCGGATACCTCTTGCTGAATTGCATAACGAGCACTACATAATTGTATGAGATTTAACAGCTTAGTTTGCAGCACAGATACATTATATGATAATATTACAAGTGCCACCCATTAGCTAATCCTGAGGAAAAAAAACGGCCACGTCTACGGCCGGGCGAGTGAAAAATTGCCGCCTAAGCGGAACTAATAATAGAACGGTACAAAAGGGTTTATTCAACGACCAGAAATTTTAAACACGGAAATAAATAAGGCCATTGTTTTCGCCAAAAAGCCTTTCCTCTTTGTTTTGTTGTTATGGCGAACAGCGGAAATGGTGTGAAACTGTCCCGACAGACGGAAGTTCATTAAGACTAATGAAGTGCAAGTTATTTTAGATTGATGACTCGCCGGATGAGATTTGATACTGTGTGGAAGGTTTAGCCGACCAGCCATTCTTCTTCCTCATGTAATCAACACGTAAATTAACCTTTTTTTTTTACCAGTGTCGGAAAACTCCTAGCCTTAGCCTATGTGTAATAAGCTCAATAAAGTATCTCATAAATCACTCTAATTGAAGGGATCTCTCCCTCGCTGCTCCTTTGAACGGCACCTCGTAGACACAGATGGGGGGAGAGACGATGGTCTTTCCCTGATGCTCCGTTTGAACTCCGGATGAACTGAAGACAGACCTCCTGTAGTCGAGAGAGAAATTGGAGGGGACACAACACACACACGCGCACGCACGCACGCACGCACGCACGCACGCACGCACGCACACGCACACACACACACACACACACACACACACACACACACACACACACAAAAAAAAGAGCAGAGATCAGTAGAGGCCCAGGGTGATTTCTTGGCACTGGACTGGACTAAATGCTTCCCCCTTGTTCCGGTGAGAAATGTGGGGTGGGTTTGCAATGAGGAAGCTCTGTCTCTGCTAATATGTAGTGTTTGTAGCTGTGCATTATTCATCATGGGAGTGTAGAAAAGGGCCCAAGGGGTGTGCCATGTGTGTTTCTATTGGCAAACGAAGGTGAGGTTCTACAAAGCGTATCAATGAGGAGATTTTCTCCCGGTTTTAATAAAGATGCAAAAGATGCATAGTGAAAATGCAAAACAGGGCTTGAGGTCTTGCAGCATTGCTTCATATACTTGGTATTTGAAGTCAAAGTAAACAAATAATCCAAAGTAATGTTGATACCTGGCCAGTGTCTGCCAGGTATCAACTGGCAGACACTGCTAGGCGCCAAGGCCCAGTGTGACCTTGATTATACAGGGTCTCCCGGCTAGGTGGCTGGGCTTTTTTGATCACATAATGGTGTCTCACCGCAGAGAGCCTTGGGGAGAGGTGAGAGGCCTCCGTATTAAGTCACTACATTAAATCTGTCTCAAACCATCGCCATTAAAGACCATTCTATCAACATTAAGCAGGTCACTGTGTCTCTCCTTGCTCGTTTGAGTGGAAAAAAGTGGGCCTTTGCCTGACTGCTCTTAATTTAATTGAGTTTGGTGGTAAAGCTTCTCATGTGACAAGGTGAAAGGGTGCACATGTCTGAATTTTTAGTGGACACCTTAGAATCCTGATTGGTATTTCTAATTCACTCTTGTCATCCACAGTCTTGTCATTAGTCCCGATTGAAAAATAGACAATGTCCGGATGAAGATAGTTTATTTAGTCACCTCACTACCTGTCACTGAACACTTGGACCCTGTGGGTCATAGACACCATTTCAACCCTAATCGTTGAACAATAACAATATTAGTTCCATCTCTTTGTCGTCCAAAACGTCTTTAAGAATGAATTCATGTGACATGGCTTTAAGGAGCAAGTTGATCGCGGACCTCGGGATCGAAACCGTGGCATCTTTGCACCCAACAGCCTCTTCTCGATCTAGCCGCGTGTGGATGGTGTTATTCCCCTGACCTGTGTGTTCTGGGGGGTGGATGGGAGGGAGGGAGGGGACGGAGGGGGGAGGGAGGGAGGGAGGGGGTCACTGTGTGCTCGGGGTGAGACACCTGTGAGGTTGCTGCCATCATCCAGGGACGGCGAGGAGATTTATCACCTATTGATACACACCCCCACCGTAAACCCCGGCCCCCAAGACAAACCCCACAGTACATTGTTGACTCATGAGTTGCGCACCCGTAGTCCCATGAATCATTTCTCTTAAAAAGAATATTTCCCAGCTCCTCCACTCTTCCTTTTTTTTCTCTGTGATTTCCCATCCTCTGTCAAAGAGATTAAGTACTCTCCTTGCAGCCAAATAAAGAAACCATGTTTTTCCTGTTTCTCTTTGGGAGAGAGGCAGGAGAGAGAGGCAGCGGTGGAAGGTGTTTTGCCACTGGGTGCAGCCTTGTTCTCCTCCCGTTTTTCCTGTGCTCTACAGAAGGTACAGCACGTGTTTTTAGATTTGCTCTCGCTCTGGCAAGGGCCTTTACACGAGTGGTGTACAAACCCTGACTTCTGATGAATGTTTGCCTTTTATTGTGACCTTGTTTATTTCTTTACAGCACATTTTCCCCTCTGTGCGTTTTTCATATCATATTTTGGAATAAGAAGAAGAAGAATATTAACACAACCACACTTGCTGTGTGATGTGCGGTTATGCAGGGAAATAAACCTTTGAAACATGTTCAGAGCATATGAGGCCCCTTTCCCACCCTGTACTACAGCGGAAGTCATAGTTATTGCTTCCACACTCGATAATGCAACCCAGAAGTGATCATGCTTGAAATTCTTTAATTAACAATTCTAGTGAATTCCATGCCGATAACTCCTTCCACCTCTCTCTGTGAGCTGGGTGCAGACTAGCATATGCTTGGAGGACACGTCGACCAAACCAGAGGGGCTGACAGATGTAATAAAAATAAACCTGCCTGCCGGGCCTCACCTCTGCATTCATCAAACCTTCCCCAGTTAGACAACCGGGCTGGTTCGGCTTGGGAAACCCCATTTGTCACCTGTTAAATGCTGCCAGTCTCCCCGTTTACACAGTTCCCCCCTACACCCCCCCTGTGTCCTTTAGAAGAACGAATACACTTGCTGTTACGACGTCGGGAGAGTATACACAATAGCCTACACAAGTGTTGTGTCTTTTTTCTGTTTCCACGTATTGTCTTCTGGCTGATCATCTCCATTTTTTGGATGGTTTTACCTACTGGTCTGGATAGGGGATAAGACTGTCCTTTAGGTGTGTCTCTTGGTTAAGGGATGCAGTGGATATATACTCCTCCTTTATCACGGAGCACTAGTTATATTCTTGCAACTGATACATTTTTTTCTGCGATTCCTGCTCCATCTAAGAGAGCATCAGCCCTTGTTTCAGTTTTCAGTACACCTTGCAGCGTGAGAAAGACCACGGCGAATGCTACAGTATGCAACGTGTTCTCTGCAGTGTGACTTGGCTGACAGATTCACATCGGATTAAGCTAACATTCAGACAAGTCCAAACGACCAGAGAAAAAATACAACAAAAAACCTTTTAAAACATTAAGGACCAAAACACTAGGAAATAGGATGCACCCGGACATCTATTTCCACATTGGGATCATGCATAATTTAAGTGTGATGCCATCAGGCCTGTGGAGGCTTAGCAGGGCAGCCATTTTACATCTCAGTGTTTGATGATAAATGTTCTCAAAGTGCTCTGTATTTTACCAATACTGCACATAAACCACTGGCTGCTAAAAGCCATAACTCAGCTGCACCCACTCTCCCGATTGGTTCTCTAGCACTGCTACTCTCCCAGGCTTCCACTGAAACCCCAAACCTCTCCGTTCTAAGGCTGCTTTCCATTTGTCAAATTGTGGAAACTCGCTTCCACCTCTTTAATTATTCCACAAAAAATGGCATGAATTTTATCAAGACCTGAATGAACGGGTATCCATTACCTTTTGATTTCACATTAATACCCTGTCCATCAGCCTATCTATCTATCTTGTGTTTAAACGCTCAACAAGATACAAGATCAATCTTGTATGTTAATTATTTTCCTAATTAAATATTTAAAGGTTTCACTTTGTCCTCTAATGCATGCCTTTGTCGGTGTACACCAATTGTAGCAAATACATAAAGGTTTAATTGGTAGGAGGCCAAAGGGTCAATTTTCACCATAAGTGATGTCAAGTCAAAGTTCACTTGACCTACAGCTGCAGACTGTTGTCATCAAACTGGCGCCCTGGCCCTCATGGACTGATCAACAAATGAGGACTGAGGCCAATCAAGACCGGCCATTGTATATAGCCCATCTGTTATGTGTCCTTATTCAAGTAAATGAAGAGATTGATGAGAGGGGTTGGGTCATGCAGTCCGGGGTAGGGCTATGTATTGACATTTGATGATTCGACTGCTTCAAATCATCAAATGTATTTTTAGAATGAACCCCATCTCTCATTGTCAACGTGACTCTGTACTATTATGAACATTAACTAGCATATATGTAAAAAGGAGTTGAGTTTTTCTTCATACATTATCTTATGTTATGTAGGGTCAATCATTCTAATGGTTGAGTGCACTGTAAGTACTTAGACACTCTTGCACAGATAATGTATTCATGCTATATTTAGTTTTGGAGCAGTAGAGAAAAAAAGTGGAATTTGAGTAGCGTCAATGGATGGTTTGCTCAGCTGGAAGCAATGCTTGCCCACCAAACGGGTCAGTAATAGTGTTTCTGATCTCCATACCTTTGAAGGATCCGCTTTGACAGATATTTGAAGGGGACATTTTACTGGGGTATCAAACAGAAAACGCTGTACTGTTATAAGGGACATTCAACTCCATCTACATCACTTTTGCACATCTGCACCACATTTCAATCAGTGAGAGACCAGTATAAAAAATTAACAATGCAATTTATTGATATAACAAAATTTGGCAAGTGGACACCCATAAAGTTATGCTTCATGGGACGATGGATCCAGGAAGTCTGCCGGGAGATGAGAATTCTCCCTGATGGCGTCCAGACTCTGGTGGTGGTTGTGGTGTCAATGGATGGAAATCCTGATCGGCTGCTAGATGAGGTGGAGGGGGCCTGCGATGACCAAGGGAATGAGGGACCCACAGATGGATCGCAAAATGAGAAAAATTAGGCTAATGTGGACTTCCTCATAAAAAACTTGCATTAGCAACATAACATTTATTGGAAATTGTGCCGAGTTAAAAGGATGTGTAAGGCAGAAACGAAGTGTGTTGCATTTAGTGAAATAGGCAAACAAAAACAATTCATGAACAAATAATCCATATATATATATGCAGTATATACAGAGAGAGAGAGAGGGAGAGAGAGAAAGAGAGAGAGAGAGAGAGAGAGAGAGAGAGAGAGAGAGAGAGAGAGAGAGAGAGAGAGAGAGAGAGAGATTCAGTAGTCCCTGTTGTTTACTTGTAAACCCAAATATATATTTACCCAAAGCCTGTCACTTAGGTCATCCTAGTGTGTTATGTAAAAATGTTCTATTCAGAATAATTTCAATGCATTTATATTTCTCGCATTTTCTTATGAAAGCCCGGACTGTGACGGTCCGAAGCGATTTTCCACGGCTGCAGTTACACTGTAATTTTCAGAGATTAGTAGCGGAGCCAAATTCTGACAGGGGCATGACGGCAAAATAATACTCCCCTCATAAGTACTCCCCGCTGCTCCTTAAAAGCTGTTGAAGTCAACTTTAAAATGTGGCCGTGTTGTGACAGCTACAGAAACATGGCACTGGTCATCATCCGCGAGAAAACAAACAGAGTTCAATCCGCAGACTTTGGCGCTTGGCACCGTGGCTGAATGGGTGCAGGCAGCAATGGGGGAAGCTGGCGGTGGAAAGGCTAATGATAGATGTGGCTTGCGCTGACGTCACAGGGCTGGAGACACACGCCTGGAATGCTGCTGCGTCCTCACACCGACGCCCATCTCTGAGTGGTTTTCTGTTTGCCTGGTCAACCTAAAAAGGGAGGGATCCAAAGGCCGCTGGTCGCTCTGGCAGGTGTCCCTGTGTCTTCAAAGTCCCCCGGCCTTGACCCTTCTTATTGGTCCCCGGGGACTGTGGCATATCCACGGGCCCAGGCCGTACCCATGGAACCAAGCTAGGGGATGCCAAAAACACACGGTGTTGGTTCCAGGCCAACACCATCGTCTTCCAAGGTCTTCCTGGTTCTCTTCTCGCGCTCTCTCTCTCTCTCTCTCTCTCTCTCTCTCTCTCTCTCTCTCTCTCTCTCTCTCTCTCTCTCTCTCTCTCTCTCTCTCTCTCTCTCTCTCTCTCTCTCTCTCTCTCTTTCTCTCCTTCTCTCTCTCTCTCTCTCTCTCTCTCTCTCTCTCTTGATCGCTCTCTCATTCTCTGTGGTGCCCAGAAGAGCCTCCGTACCTAGCCCTTCTCCTCATTGCCCTCTGAGATTTGAATCTCTCACCACCTCTCTGGTGAAAGTCAACCTGCTGCCAAGACTGGTTGGAGTTCTGGAAAAAAGCGGAACCATGCCTTGCTTCAGGGAGGTGGGC
>NC_082395.1:19358846-19366346 GCF_031168955.1 Gadus macrocephalus | reverse complement strand
CTAGGAGCGATCACGCCACGCGTTTCAGCTGTGCACTGGAGTGTGGCTCGCTGCCTTTAACACTCAGGAAGAGGGAAATCAATGGGCCCAAATTAGCCGTCTACATCTCCACACTCGGAATGCCGGCGTAATTGCCTGAATGTGTGGCACCATTATGATATATCAAGTGGTTCAAATTCCTCGTTTGCATAAGTGTGTCTGTCCTGTTGTTGTTTTTTCACCGACAGTCTCTTTGAGTGCTGAACAGTGATGGATACATACAGGGTTTAATGGAGACACTGTTTAACAAGGACACAGTCATTAGGCTAAACTATTATTATTATTGTGTGGCAAAGCTCTTGTGCTGGAGTGCTAGCACATTGGCAGTTTACTGCCGTTCGTTTGATCTGATTAGACGCCAGATCCCTGATTACACTTACACGTGTTTTTATTGGAAGGAACAACTTCTAAATGGCAGTGTCATTTACACGTTTATTGATTTTGATTAATAATTGTTGATGGTGAATAAAACAAGCCTCTGAATAAGACCTTAGCAATTGTGGAATATCTCATATTGCGGACTTGATTCTCTGCGCGTTGAACCTTTTTCCAGAAGGTAGTGTCAGTCATTTTATTTATGGAAAATGTTTTCCTATTAATAATTCCCAATCAAGAGTAGAGCTCATTCTGTCTTCTATGGTTCTATGTTTAAAGAGAGGCTTAGAGCTGGGTGTGCTTAGGATTCAAGGCTTTGAGTTGTTTAGGTTGGATATTGGCCAGGATATCTCTCCTTTTCTCTTTATATGTCCTCCTTTCCACCCCTCATAGCTAGGCCAGTACGGTATGTGCACTATTCACTTGCCAATGTCTCACTTTATCACAGACTCAAGTGATACATTTCATAGAAATCATGAAACATTGAAAAGGCAAATCTCACAGTTGATAATAAGAATAAATCTTTAATACAACTATAATATGTAACTAAGTAAAATGGTACATTTGTACGAAATAAAGTTTAACAGCACTATCACAATACAGCCATCTTAAATCTAATTTTTGATTTGAGATGCAACTAGCATCTGGTTCATACGTTTCTTTAAGCCCTAAATCAAAATTTTCACTTCAAGAGATCTTCTTTGTGTCCATAATTCAGTCCTTACTCTCAGAAGGTTCGCTTTCTTCTACGTTATCGTTTCAGCATGCCTGTTTGAACTGCTCTGGCATTACATCCATGCATTCATGCCCCGTACGCCAAAGTATGCATGATTTTGCTCCAAATGCTCCGTTGTAAACCTTGTGTGGCCCTGCACGTTTGTTTTGTACTTGACCCAGTACAGCCTTGTTGCTAGCTGTGGAACATTAAGCTACGATATAAATATGCTGTTTATTGCTCTGACTTGATGTGATGGGGCTTTGAAATACAAACAACAAAGGCTAAATGGTAGAGATCAATGTGCTCCCAAAACAGACTAGAAATTACGTGAATGTGTTTCTAATAATAAGCACGAGATAGGGTGTTTATGGGAAGGTCTTTTCTACTTTTTAAGAAGCGCAAACACCAGAAAGTTTAACATTAGTTCCCCGTTTTCAACATTGAAAATCCAAATAACGCATTGACATAACAGTTTCAATGTACTGACCAACCGGAGTACATGATTTATAGTGGGGCTTTGAAAGAGCTTTACCCATGTTATTCTAAATTATGCAATGCAATAAAATTGTTTTGAACAATAAACAACAATTGTTTTTACCAAAAGGGAGTGATCCTACAGCTACTTCTGCACAGTGCCTTCTGATTGTCAACACAGTCCGTTTGAATGTTGACAACCAGCTACCCAAGTTTCCCTGATAAACCCGACATGGTTATTGACGCTAACCCGAGCACTGAGTGCACGTCAACATGAAGCATGTTGACGGTGGTTATCTTAAAACACATTTGATCCCAGTGCGTCAGCTGTGTAAAGCATTTTTCCTCTTCTTAAAGAACTCATTAAGTTGAGCCTTATATTTGTTCAGCTGCCAGGTGCCTGGAGAGGACTGGGATGAAAAGGCCACTTTGTCCACACTGGGCCCGATTGGAGCTCTCATGGTTGAAGGAGGAAGAGCAGTTGTTCAGGAATGAGGCCTGACCACAGGCATGTCAGCTGGACTCCTAATACAGAGATCAGTGTTAGAGATCTCTCCCAGAATCAAATGCAATAAAAGGGTTGATCGGCATCTTGAGGCTGACTTCCAAGCAGGGAACCGAAAAGAAAAGTCCACTGAGATGGTTATGGAGAGGTCTCAAGTATTAACAGAGGAAGTATGTGTTGGCCACCAAAGGATGTGCAAAATAAATAACGCAGTTTGGAGGGTTTCCAGCTGAAGAAATTGCTCGGGGAAGTATTTGGTGAGCAGAAAGTATTGGATATTTATGGGTTGGTTCTCAAACCGAGAACATGGGGTGTATGTGAATAAACGAGGCACACAGCTTCTAACCCTTTGCAGCCTCATTTGTAGTCTGACACACAATGGCCAGTGACACCATGACAACATGCGATGAAACACGGTCAGTGACCGATGCTAACGATGCTAAGATAGCGCTCCTAGGGCACCACACCGTGTGTCACTCACCCGTGTGTTAAAGCACTGAATAATGACTTGACTCGAAGCATCTGAAGAGCCGGGATTATGTGGTGAACGACCCACACAGGAGACCGGCGCATTCAAACAGTGTACCGAATGCTGCAGCGCTCCAGAGTGCCCAGACTCCGCGCTACTCCCCCACGTTTGAACCCAACATCCCTGGCGGAGTGTAATAGATTTTGGCGGCCTATGGAATAGAGATTGATTGAATCAAAATGGAAAGGACTTCGCGGGAGGATCGACCATGCAGTAACCCGTGAGCCTTCGGTGCCTTTGCCAAGAAAGTACTCAGAATTATTCAAGCAGAAGGGGCAATGCGATTAAAGCCCATGGCTTCCTCGTTCAGCATTATATTGAGACGTTACACATGTGACCACCAGAGTGTGCTTTTCTGTTAATTAGCTGCGGAATACCACTATCATTGCAGCTGCAGGCAACCTTATATATATTCTCTGTGCAGGTTGCGACAGGCCCCCTTGCAAATTACCCAAACAGCACCACCCCCCCCCCCCTACGCAAGCTCCCCTTCCAGCCTAACTGCCGTCTCAGATGACGGGATGAGGAGCCACTGCTGGGGGTAATGAAAAGAGGAAACAAAAAGACCTGGAAATGAATTGCCATATAACAACATGCAGGTACACTCGATTCCGATTCCAAGTCTGTGGTTTCGGGTGACGGTGAGCAGGTGATGAGCCCTGGCATCACGCCCCGGGGGCCTGCTATGCCACCATCCTTCGCTCAAATGTCTCTTTAATTAACAACAGCGTCCTGACGCCCTCCTCCCATCATTAGAACTCAGTGGAACGTTACTGTTGAAAGTGAAGTGGATGTCTGCCCGCAGTAGACTTTTTTTCTTTTGGGGGCATAGCTCTCCTCAGTGTTCAGTCAATTGGATCAAAACTGTCTTCTGCCGTTGGGTGGGTGACAACACATCTCTTTCTTATCACAAAAAAACAAACGCCCTTCTCGTCGTGCAACGGAAAGTACCCCGACTTCATAGTTACTTTCCTTTCCCAAGCAATTTGCAGAGTTGTTACTCAGGGAGAGCCCAGCTTGAGTGTTCTCGTTTCAGACTTGACACCCTCAACGTGTCCGTAATTACGGGATTTACAGTGGAACTGGCATATCAATTACGCCGCCTCCCCAAACTTCACCTCAACACAAACATCTCGGGGACTTCCCTGACACGCCGACGTGTTTGCCTGGGACGTGACGTGTCATTATACGCTCACGCATATTGTACAGCGCTCTCGCCCGTACCACCCGGGGACTTTGTCTAACACCTGTCACAAACCACCAGCCTCACTGGTGGCTGGTGGCTGGTGGGAGCCTGGCATGGTTTTGATGTGTACTCAAACATAATGTGCTGTAAAAATATCCCTGTCCTCTGCCAACACGGACAGAGAGAGAGACAGGGAGAGAGAGAGAGGGAGGGAGGGAGGGAGGGAGAGAGAGAGAGGGGGGAGAGACAGAGAGAGGGGGGGAGAGCGAGGGAGAGAGAAAGAGATAGAGAGAGAGAAAGAGGGAAAGCGAGAGAGAAACAGACAGAGAATGAGACAGAGATAGAGAGAGACAGAGACAGAGAGAGAGAGACAGAGACACACAGAGAGACAGAGACAGGGAGTGTGAGAGAGAGATAGATAGAGAGAGAGAGAGAGAGAGAGAGAGAGAGAGAGAGAGAGAGAGAGAGAGAGAGAGAGAGAGAGACAGACAGAGAGAAACAGACAGAGAGCGAGGGAGAGATAGAGAGAGACAGAGAGAGTGAGACAGAGACACACACAGAGACAGAGACAGGGAGTGAGAGAGAGAGAGAGAGAGAGAGAGAGAGAGAGAGAGAGAGAGAGAGAGAGAGAGATAAAGAGAGAGAGAGAGAGAGAGAGAGAGAGAGAGAGAGAGAGAGAGAGAGTGTCTGGAGAAGCAGCAGTCTGTCGCTCTGGCTCATGCCGCAAGCGCTATTGCTTACCCTAGCATTCTGCCGCTGCCACGCTACTCATACACACACACTAACACACACACGCACTAACACACACACACACACACACACACACACACACACACACACACACACACACACACACACACACACACACACACACACACACACACACACACACACACACAACCGATACGTCGAAACAGATGAATAGACTTAGCGCTATTAAACAGCTCCATCTGTTGCATTAGCGCTGATAAGAGAGCTCCATTTGCCGTTGGTGACACGCCCATTCCACATATTCCCCGGGTCAAACTTGACGTTGTTTATTTTTCGGTACATTAACATCAAATTAAGGATTTGATGCCACGTAACATATCGTTTTTTGGAAAATATAATGTTGTCATGTTATTTTTTTTCCCCTGGGGGTATTTAGTATCAGAGGCCTTAATTTGAGTTCATTTTCCTGTCATGCCCTAAGAGGCCATCACTTGGACTATGTGATCCTGGTGGTGTTCCTGTAGCACACAAAACGTGTATTCACTAACTCTTTCATGGTCTAGCCTCCTCTGGTGTGCATATACTGTTACAGAGGCTTGTTGGTGACAGCGGACACTTCTTCCCGAGGAATGATCCTCGGGAAGAAGAGTATTGCGACACATGGAAGATTCAAAATTCCACTCAATTTCATGTACAAATATTTCTTCACATTTTTCTCGGAGGCTTTTAAGCTACTTTTGGCCGGCCTCACTTACCTTTATAGTTACATGATTTAAGTGCTTGACCTGGAAGGGCCATGGAATTAATCATATTTGTGTGTGTGTGTGTGTGTGATAGTGTGTGCCTGTGCTTTTGGGAGTGTCTTTGTTTTTATACTTTACATTTACAGTGGCATTTTACGATTTAAACTCTCCTTTAACACATTAACCCTCTCGTATATCCCCGTTTCACACACAGTCCCACCAAACCCCGCTGCCTCTGTTTGCCCAGCTGTGAGGCGTGTTTGTTCATAAAAAATACAGAATTCAATGAAATCTAAAGAGGAGGGAGAACAAGGGGGGTGGGGGGTGGGGGGGGGGGTGTTGAGGGTGAAGCTAGGGTCTGCCAGAGTGAGAGGAAAGAGGAGGTCCTGCACCCCCCCCCCCCCCCCCCCCCCGCGCCCTAGACCCTACTGGTAAACCTCTGGGGCCGGGCCAATCAAAGCAGCGTGTCAGGAACCTGAGACCCAGTCCCACACACCTCGGCTCCATGTTCCTCCTCCCTAGTCCTGCGATCTCCTTCTCCCTGGCCGCCCTCCTCTCTCCCCTCCGGTGTACCTCTGTTGCATCTCTTCACCCCTGAGCCACCATTTCATGGTCAATATCGAGGACACACTGCAGTCATCCCTCCATCTTCTTCCCTGCTTTTACTCCTTATGTTTATTTTCTGACTTATGAGGGATTTGCAGGCAGCGCTCACTCACACTCACACAAGTGCTGACTCACCCAGTTGACTGCCTTGCCCCTGGGCCACGCATTGTGGTTGGGGCAGCAGGGGGGGACTGCCCTATTCCAATCCCAGACAGCACCTGTGGCCTTGCGGGATCCCGTTTTGCTTTTTTCCGTTCCCCTTTGGACGTTTGAGCTGGATATCCCCTCGACATCGCCCTGTCAGCGTTACCGCATCACCCGGGCCTACTGGGGCCTGGTTAAGCCCCTTGGCCTCAGGCCCTAGCCCGAGCAGATGGTCCTGTCCAACTCCACCTTCTTGGATGGTCCCCTTGACCTGGCTTCGGCAAATAGACAAATAGACGGTGATATCACCCCTGGCGTTTGTTTACTCCTGTTTTTGTTTGGGCTCATATGAGCGCAATATTTCTGCCTGTCCACTTAAAAATGTCTGTTTGAATTTTTACTGTGTGCAGCTAGAAATGACTAGGATTCATGCAAAGTCTGAACCGTCTAGAGAAATGAACTTCGTAAAGCGCCCCAAGATGATAGCAATTTTGAAATGCAGAATCAGTGTTCATTTATAAACGTACAAAATAAATGGGGAAGCTTTCGGAATTTGAGTGCTAAATTTGGTGTGGTTTGTTTTTGTTGTGTTTTGTGATATTTCCTTGGAGTCCCTTTAATAAAGTGCACGCATTTTCTTGAGACTTGCTTTATGGCACGGTATTAAAAGCACTGTGCTCTGTTTTTAATCCAGCAGGGGTGTAGCCCCCAGAAGCTAAGTGTCTTTACGGAGCAGTGACATTAGCTTGTTTATTGGTTGCAAGGGCGTAAAGATGCTATTGTTTTAATTGCTTGTAGATGCTCCTGGGATTGCTGGAGATCAGCCAGACTGCAGACGGCAGCATATTGGGAATGGGATAACAGACTGAAACAAAATAAGCCAAAGTATACATTAGCTTTATTTGATTTGTTTACCATACGTCTGAACCGATTCTTTGGACATAATGAGATATGGGTGGCAGGTTCACTCTTTTGGAGGTGATTTGCCAGATTAAAGCAATGTGTTTGCAACAGGCTATAGGTTTTACAACCGACATCAGTGATTTCATGAAATATGAAAAATGGCAATGGACAAGACATGTTATTGATGACCTTTCAGTGGTATTAACAGGCTTCTCCCCTTAGTTTCCGGAGTCAAATGAAAGCCAATGGTGATAATCGGTTCTGAAGCTAGATCCGTCTAACAATGCAAACAGGTAAATATCTTTAACTCAATTTGACATTATTAATTGCTACTTGATTAAGAGCTTGCTCAAACAAAACAGACATCACACAAACCCACAAACTGACACTCACGCACACACACACGGACCCACCCACCCACACACACACACACACACACACACACACACACACACACACACACACACACACACACACACACACACACACACACACACACACACACACACACACACACACACACACACACACAGAAAACGACCCACACTCCTTGTCCTGGGCGACGCC
>NC_082395.1:19346346-19351346 GCF_031168955.1 Gadus macrocephalus | reverse complement strand
AGGCTCTAGAAGGTCTTTAGAGTTAGAGTGTGTGAACCTAGGCTCTAGAACGTCTTTAGAGTTAGAGTGTGTGAACCTAGTCTCTAGAAGGTCTTTAGAGTTAGAGTGTGTGAACCTAGGCTCTAGAACGTCTTTAGAGTTAGAGTCGGTGTGAGCATAGGCTCTAGAAGGTCATTAGAGTTAGAGTGTGTGAACCTAGTCTCTAGAAGGTCTTTAGAGTTAGAGTGTGTGAACCTAGGCTCTAGAACGTCTTTAGAGTTAGAGTCGGTGTGAGCATAGGCTCTAGAAGGTCATTAGTCTTAGAGAAGGTCTATGTGGGATATAGAAGGTCCTTAGACTTAGAGTAGGTCTAGCTGGGATCTAACAGGGCCTCAGAGACAGAGAAGGTCTAGCAGGTCTCTAGAAAGTCCTTAGTCCTTAGACCTAGAGTAGACAAAAGACATCCTTATTCGCACATCGTGTAAATAGGTTCATCTTGTTTCAGAACAAAGCCCTCAAGCTTAATTTGTCCCAAAAATACAAGCCAACAAATTTAAAGACACCCCGCTTAACCATGACGTCATAGTGTCTCTACTGAATACACGAGGAAAGAGGTTAAAGACATAGACTATGGCATACAGGAAAATACCTGAAAGGAAGCAACGGCGGTGGCTCACACGGAGGCCCTGAGTCCCAGCCGCCCTTCCCTGGTGTGGTTCACAGACTGTATAGTTCTCAGCCTGTATGGGAGCCCGGCGATGAGTGACCCCACCTCCGGGCCCGGAGCCTAATGGTCCTCCGCTAACAGACGACTGTTTGTTCTCGGCTGCGTTGTGTGGTGCCCACCCTGCCCAGCTACACATCAAAGAACACCCAGGATCCCAGGGAGGGAGAGGGAGAGTGGGGTTGTTAGTCATGGCTCCAACATGCTGTGGAACCAGAACTTAAGAAGAAACTAAGAGTAATCTTCATTCCGATGTTTGAGGCCGAGAGAAAATAAATACCTGTGATTCTTCACAACACGGTCACGCTGTTTGGACATCGCCTGCCCGGGTAATGAAGGGGATCAAAGCGTGAGGTGTGGTAGCCCACAGATTTAGACGCTGAGTGTGTGACCCACGGTTTGCCGAGCCAGACGTGCGCAAGTTCAACAGCCAGTCTGCAGGGTCCAACGCGTCCGCCAAAAATAAGGGGGGGGAACTCTTTTACGCCCCATTACCATTTCAGCATGATTCGGCCGTGTTGTAGCCAATGTAATTTCTACACTGTAGGTAGTAATTATATGTTTATAGGACGCAAAATTTGCCATAGCATTTGACGTTTATGTGCCTGCACTGATATACACAATCAGTGTCAATGTTTACACTGATGTTTGAAGGCAGAGACACGTTTGAAAGTGCTGAGTTTGTTTTTCAACTTTTTTACTTATTTTGTAAGTAAGTCAGTAAGTATTTCCGATGAAGAGTGCGTTTCATGGCCTCGCTGTGTCCCAGATTAATCACAGTTCAGAAAGTGCGAGTCGAACTGAAACAGAGGCTGTCGATGCCTCTGAGACTTGATATTTTTTGCACATGAGATTATTTTGTTCATGGCTACAGCCAAAGCAGCCGTGAGGTCTTTGTAAAGCTGTTCTAGCACCGGTTAAAACTGCTTTCCTCCCCCTCCTGTCTCTGGAATTACATCCCTCTCTCCTGCTCTTTAAATGGGATTCCATTCTCTTGTCTGAGCTACGGGGAGATGATCAAAGAGACCTTAGATTTAGAGGCGCTTTGAATCCACAATAGGTTTAATTGAAATAAAACGAGGATGGGCCCTTAAACTCAGGCAGCTCACCCAGCTGTTTTGTTTCCACTGTGTGAGTTCACGCCACGGTGTATCTCTTGTTGAAAAAACCTCAGATATGTCCTTTAGTTGGTATTTTTCTGGATATGTGCATCTCACACTTTAACAACTGTATTCTTTATCACCAATGCATTCAATGCCTTATTAGGTGTTGTTAGCTGAGGTCTCCTCTGTGATGGCAGAATGTAAGTATTAAGTATATGTTTAAGTGTAGAGTAAGTGTAATGGACGGCTACACCTCAAACCCCAGGATTTGATGGACAGCATGGGAGGGGGGAATTTGCCATTTGAGCCAAGCCTGTACTGTCTTGGGAAGAATGATTTGGTGGTGAACTCTGCAGCCACATGGCAGTCGAACAATTAGAACTGATTATACTGTAGCGTAGCCCATCCATTTAATCACATATAATGGAGATCATCTTTATGGGGTAGGATTAGTCTCGTGGTGCTCAGACTGTTCTCATCCTTTTATGATGTTCATCCTTAGGTTTTTTGCCTTCTTCTCCAAGATGTGTTGTTACTTTGCACTGAGGCACCAGGGACGGATTCATATTTTCTTTCCCAAACGTTGACAGTTCTGTCAGAAGGATGTTATTTTGAATTAACCTACACATTGGCTAGCTCATAAATAGAAACAAAGACACTAGAATTCAAGTTCAGTCGAACTTGTTAAAAGAGGTGACTGAAACAAAAGCAATCCATAAGTACAAAGCACAACACCAGGAAAACACTTTGCCACGACTTGAGATGAGAAAGGCATTTTTCATGAGCTATAACGTCGCAGGTAAATTACCTTCCAAACTTGTCCAGAACTCCTGCTGCTCGTTGGAAGCAACCATTTTTTATAAGTAGCTCCCTAATCCTTTTCCAACATGCTTCCTATCGTCAGGGTGGAACAGTAGCATTGACATCTCGTCCAAGACCCTCCCACCCACACACCCACACACACAGACACACACCCACACACACCCAGACATGCACACACACACACACACACACACACACACACACACACACACACACACACACACACACACACACACACACACACACACACACTCACACACACACACACAGACAGACACGCACCCAAACAGGCAGACACATATACACGCAAACACACACAAAAACGCACACAGACACACACACACATACGCACCCCCACACACACACACACACACACACACACACACACACACACACACACACACACACACACACACACACACACACACACACACACACACACACACACACATTCCCCCACAGACACTTACACATATTCATCCACCCACCCCCCTCGCACAAAACACACCCCTGAACTCACACATATTCATCCATCCATACCCCCCCCCCCCCCCCCACCCCCCCCCCCCCCCCCCCCACACACACACACACACACACACACACACACACACACACACACACACACACACACACACACACACACACACACACACACACACACACATACACACACAAACACACGCACACACGTGCAACTCCCCAACAGCAGCGGTGAGGAGATGTGTAGCTGTCATATTAAACCCGTGTGCTCACTCACTTAGCTTAGCGCGCTCTCCGGGGTGCCCCTGTTTGTCTGCACCACTGTTCCGGTTCAGCGGAGAGAGCAGCGGAGAGACGAGAGGTTCCATGTGCACTCCTGTCAGCCACTCCTCCAATCAGCCCATAAACCTCTCTCTCCCTCACACACACACACACACACACACACACACACACACACACACACACACACACACACACACACACACACACACACACACACACACACACACACACACACACACATTCATTTACCTGCATGCACAGGCAAACACGCACACATATACATAGACACACACACATTCACCTGCATGCAGACGCAAACAAGCACACACGCGCAAACACACGCACACACACACACACACACACACACACACACACACACAGACACAGACACACACACACACACACACACACACACACACACACACACACGCACACACACACACACACACTCTCTCTCACCTGCATGCACACGTAAATACGCACACATGCACACACACAGACACATGCGATTTCATATTCATGCATGCACGGACACAAACATGCTCGCATCTATTGAAACACACACATGCGCGCCTGCCCTTACTCACACATTTTCTGCCCGGCACGCAGACACATATACATGCAGATACGCAGACAGGTGCACAATAACAAACATGCGCGTGAAGGCACGTCGACAGATATGAGGGGCAGTATGGGACATTATTTAGAATAAGCATGGGCATACACATATGAAACCAAACTCATTCACATGCTATACTGAAAACCTCGCACACATACAAGGGAGAAGCTTTTACATACACAACTGAAACACTGTCACACAAACAACCGAAAAATGATACGCTCACATGCACAACTGAAAAGCTGGCATTAAACCCAGTGAAACCTTTGACATGGACCACTGAAATGCTTTCACACATGCTATTAAAATGCTCTCATATACACAGCTGAAAAATTCTCTCTCACATACACCTTTGAAACTATTCACATACTGTACTGAAAACCTCAGACATGTATGTGAAAGTGTTTCACTCATATGTGTGAGAGGATTTCAGTGAAAACGGAAGGCACTTCATCGAAGGCACTTCATCGAAAACGGAAGGCGTTTCAGTTGAAACGGAAGGTGGTTGAAAAAAGAAAGGAGAGATTTGCTTCCGCATCGTGGGAGCCAGCCACGCCCTAGTGCATGACGTGCCGGATGCAGAAATATTCTCGCTGTCTAGCATTGTTAGCATTGTAGCATCATAAGCGAGAGGTCTGTCTACACATCCTTCGGTGACTTTAAGTGATAAAAAGTCACCACAGTGCCTAAAAACCATCAACGTCATTCATGTTAAGAAAAAGGAAAAACCTCGGACACGAGAAGTTTACGGAGCCTTGCACTGAGCCCTCTCGGATGCCGGGCCGAAACAACATTTGTTTCACTACGACTCCTTTCAGCTGCCCACCCCTCCTTCTCCTTCAAAAAATAAATCAATAAAACGCTTCAGCTGGCGTTTTGAAAAGAGAAAAGAAAATGTGTCCGCGCACACAGGAATGTGCCGGGACACATTCCTGTTCCTCACTTGCATTGGAGTGAACGGAGATATCTACTTCTGGGCCCCTTGAATCGA
>NC_082395.1:19333846-19338846 GCF_031168955.1 Gadus macrocephalus | reverse complement strand
AGACCTGGCTAGTGGGGACAAGCCTATTTGCACCAGGGTAACCTCTTATCAGAGACATTGGCATAACTTGAGCTGGATGACATAATCAATAATCAGAACTGTTAATCAATGGTATTCTTAATAAGCATTGATCCGGCCCACAAGGTTAGCCAGCTTTATCGGTTTACATTAAGCAAAGCAACACAATAGACAAAGGACCAGGACTGGGACAGGCCATTTTAACCCCTTCCCATCCAGCGGGGAAAATAGGCTCTCTCTTTCTCCCTGTCCATCTCTTTCTAACGGGGCCTTCCTCACTCTGTCTGGTTCTTTATTTCTCTCTCTACCTCTCTCTATGTCACCCTTATTCCCTCTTTCCCTCTTTCTTTCACTCGCTCTCACTCTTGCTCTCACCCTCTCTCTCTCTCTCTCTCTCTCTCTCTCTCTCTCTCTCTCTCTCTCTCTCTCTCTCTCTCTCTCTCTCTCTCTCTCTCTCTGTCTCCCCCCCTCTTTGGCCTCCAGTGTCGTACACCACGCCGGTGTGTCTCTGCAGTGGCACCTCTTAAACATTGCCGTCACGCGCCGCCTCATTTGAATACACCGGCGCTCCTGTTGCATCTCATTATTGACACACGGTCCACAACGCGCAGACAGAGGTCAGCGCTACGCCTCACCCCTCACTAAATGGCCCTCTCTCCCGGGAGCCACGTCCGGGGTTAGGGAGGACGACGGCCATGGTGAGAACCCCCGCCCCGCACACCTGCTGGCTCCCACGTCACCGCGGCGGCCCCTCCTCATTACGCCCCCCCCCGGCCCCCCCTGGTACCCACCCAGCTGTCTACAGGTGACTTCAGGAGGAGACACTGTCCCCAGAGCGGCCGGGCTTTCGTACACCGACACCGCAAACCTCCATAATTGAGGCGTATCTATTTTAATATATTGGCGGCTTTAAGGTGTGAGGATGCTGCTTTTTGGAGACACCAGAGGGGCTTGGTCTTGCCTCATATGTACACCCCCCCCCCCTCCCGCCACCACCTCTCTCTCTCTCTCTCTCTCTCTCTCTCCTCTCTCTCTCTCTCTCTCTCTCTCTCTCTCTCTCTCTCCCCCTCCCTCTCTCTCTCTCTCTCTCTCTCTCCTCTCTCCTGCTCTCTCTTCCTCTCTCTCTCTTTGGAAGGAGCGTACCTTAATTTCACGCTTTTTTGGGAAAGCTAACACCCTCGCCGTGTTCTTGTGTTGAACAGGAAGAGGACGTGTGTGTGTGTGTGTGTGTGTGTGTGTGTGTGTGTGTGTGTGTGTGTGTGTGTGTGTGTGTGTGTGTGTGTGTGTCTGTCTGTTCACCCGGGTAACACTGGAGGAGAAGGCAAAGTGTGGAGAATGAGGCGAAATAACCCTTTTAGTCTCCCCCCGGACCGGTCACATGATAACCGTGTCGCCAACACGGATACAGTCGCACTACTAACCAGCTGGTGGTGGCTCAGTGGGAGAGAGAGAGAGAGAGAGAGAGAGAGAGAGAGAGAGAGAGAGAGAGAGAGAGAGAGAGAGAGAGAGAGAGAGAGAGAGTGAAAGAAACAGAGAGAAAAAGGGCGATAGAGAGCGAGAGAGAGAGAGAGTGAAAGAGAGAGAGTGAGCAAGACTGAGCAAGAGGGTCTATAGGCCTGTTACGGATAAATGCTTTTCAGCGCTGGGGCTCATACAGAACATGTCATGTACTCATGTAGGTAGTCCAAAACAACATGTATATTGTACAACATGATATGTTTTGTTAATATCAATTTATTTCCACTGTGTCACTCTTTGAAACACAGGCACTCTCTGAAGCTACATCCCATCTCAGCCCTACTGAGCAGCACCACTCTGTCTCTGGCTAGCCCGGCGTTCAGGTGGCTTTGATCTGCGCTCTGCTGGATCCATGCTCCGCCTAGGCTCCGCATCTTGGCAGTGTCGTTCATTATTCTCATCACACCTCCTCCTCCTCTCCTCCTTCTCTACCTCCTCCAAGGCTCATCCGGTTTTCTCTCTCTCTCTCTCTCTCTCTCTCTCTCTCTCTCTCTCTCTCTCTCTCTCTCTCTCTCTCTCTCTCTCTCTCTCTCTTTCTCCTTCATTCTCTCATTCTGGCTGTCCAAGTGACAAAGCCTTCGCCTCCTGCCACCTCTGGCCCTCCCTCCCCCGTCCTCCTCTTCATCCTCCTCCTCCTCCTCCTCCTCCTCCTCCTCCTCAGAGATTGGGCTGCTCCTCCCCTCTCTCCGCGCTCCCCATGTATTACCATTAGAAGACATGCATCCTGGAGCCTCCGACGCCCCACTCCTCTGTGTTTTGATTAATATTTCAGCAGCCGCGGGGAGGAAATGGGCTCTTCCTTCAAGCTAATCCGTTATGGAGCGTGTGTGTGTGTGAGAGCGAGAAAGTGAGCAAGCGAGAGAGAGAGCGAGGGAGAGAGAGAGAAAGAGAGCGAGAGCGAGAGCAAGAGCGAGCGAGAGAGAGAGAGAGAGAGAGAGAGAGAGAGAGAGAGAGAGAGAGAGAGAGAGAGAGAGAACGTTGTGATGGAAGAGGCGGGTCAAGCCGGTGTTGTTTTTTGATTCGGTTGCGGGACATGAAGATTGGATGCAGACCAAATGCCTAGTGTGTGTAGTGTATGAGGGACCCGTGGTTCCGAAGCACTTTTGTATGAACTTCCTTTAATAAAATGTTCACATTGTAATCAGAAGGTTTCACGGTTCTATAGATGAAATGTGAAACAGTTAAAAAAAACGTGTTTTGCATCATGTTTTACAATGCTTACAGTAAATTATTACTAAATATTAAATTTTGCCAAGATTACCCTGAAAAATATTGAATCAATATTAAAAGAATGATGTCACCATATGGTTTTGTTTGTCTAGACTGTGATCAGACGGGGATCGTACTCCAACAGGAAAAACATCCATATCTGTAGAACCCGGGTTCTGACGACCACATTCTCATTCTCAGTACGGGGCTCATGACCGAAGCACCACACCCTCTGTGCTTCATCTGAGCCAAAGAATGTTCCACTGTGGAACACTCTTCCTCGAAAAAAACCTTTCTCTCCGTCCTCCACGTTCTTCAAGCCCCAAACAGTCTACAACCTCACCGGTCTGTCTGCTGTTCCTGACTCGCTGCTAGTTTAGCTCGTCGGCAAGCACGATTCGGTAGGCACTGCCTCGTCACACTCGCCAGCAAAGGTGGTTCGGCCCGCATTGGGTGGTTGAAGGAGGAAGTGGAAGGGGAAAGGCTCCATAGAATCACCTTGGATGTTGGACCCGACTAATATGTGGACAACAGGGGGCGACCAGGGACAGCTCCATCAGAATATGTAATGAGCGTCAGGGATGTTGTCCTCCATGTCCTCTCCCAACAAACAAGCAGAGCAATCAGAGATGTTGTGCTGAGGATCACTTAGAGGCTTTTGGAGCCTTCAGCACATGACAGCCTCCATCGATTCGGTCAACTCTCGCCTCCTCAAGCAGCATTTCTAATTGCTCCACCAGAGGTCTGAGCCCCCCCCCCCCCTCTCTTTTATGTCCTTTAGCTCAGGAGGTGTCAATAACAATAAGGGGACATGATAACTGGCTTCTTCAATGACACCTGCACATTTTCCTAAAGGCAGTTTGGTTTTAGTTTTCGTGTTTCCAGTTTTTTTTTTCCCACCCATTTGTTGTAGAGGATTCAACCTGGATTCTGAAGTATTTCAGAGTATTTCATCTTGCAAAGTGAACCCCAGGTTGTCTTATTCAAGACAAGCTCCTTGTGAATCTTGGGGGTTTGTCTACCTGGCAAGATCTTTCCCCTGCCATAGGATGCTTCCTTGCCTGGAGTAAATTTGAGGGTGGGGCTGCATGCTGTGTTTATCACTGTGTATATCTTCATCTTATGTTGATTTTGAGAATGACGTTTCTCCTAGATGTTATGACGATAACGATGTACATACCATGATTCGGAATCTGTATTTTACTCTTCAATTACCATTAACATAGTGATAAACATTGAACTAATTAGACAAGTTCAAATATGTCATACGAGACACCATTCCCCACTAAACGAGGCACTGTCTTGGCTACTGTGAAAGGAGTGACACATCGTGATCCACCACTTCTCTGACCTCCTCAGACCACTGCTCATAAGGAAGCCATTTTGCCTTGAAAAAAAGCGCCCTGTGAACGTATGTGTTCAAATAGAAAAGGAATATCATTTTTTTTATTGATTTGAAATGTTGTCATATCGATATGTTTTTCGTTTCAACACTTTCCCTTAAAAAATATATAGTTCAAGGTAGTATCCTGTATTGCTTGTGGGGGATAAAACCTGAGAACTGCTGTGCGGCTCTTAAGTCTCTGTAGGCTTTCTATGCTGTCTCCGCCATTGATCCCCCTCTCTCCTTTATTTATGTTTGTTTACTGCCCTGTTTGACTCAAGAAGCTGCCTATTGCTTTTATTGTCCAATGCAATGAAGGGTGCTTTTATCACCATTTGCCTGCGGGTCAAAGGTCACAATGGAGACAAATAACCTAATGATACAGAGTGATAAACAGGATGTGCTGAACTTGGGAACATGCAACCACCTTCGTGGATACCTCGGGTACATTCTTCTCGAGACAAACTGGGCAGGGAAGCCGAGTGGACTGACTGGAGCCTAATGCTGTGGTTAAGGCAGTGGTTAAGGCAGCTCCACACTAAGTGTGGAGCAATCCTTTGGTGCAGTGGGATGTAGTGTTTCCTCTCATAGTGTTTTTGCTCTGTGCTTTTACTTCGTACTCATATTTAACATGAATCTTGTTAAATCATGTGGTCTTTTAATGCAATATATACTGGGGTCGTTAACTTGATTAGTAACCTTGTTTCAAGTTAATATGCAATTTCCTTATTGTATGTAATTCATTTTTGATCAGGTTTATGGACTTCATAAATGAGTGTGGTTTGGTAAGGGAAAGAAGCATGCTGTTTTTTTGCAGCCTCATTGACGATGTAGTTTGCACTCAAATAAATAGATTATTAGAATTATTGGT
>NC_082395.1:19313995-19326495 GCF_031168955.1 Gadus macrocephalus | reverse complement strand
ATTAAACACATTTTTCGCGGGTTTGAATTTGGACGGAGTGCTGTGGTTGGTGGCGAGAAGTCTCTCTCTCTCTCTCTCTCTCTCTCTCTCTCTCTCTCTCTCTCTCTCTCTCTCTCTCTCTCTTTTTCTCTCTGACTCCAAACAGTCTCTCTCAATCTCTCTCTCTCTCTCTCTCTCGACCACCATTTCCTTCTCCCATTAGACTCTTCTCTTCCAGTCACCGACTGCAAACCCTGATACAAAAGGGTGCAGGTTTTTGCACCCTTCTAAGTGCTGGCCTATACGTACATCTGTATGATCATCACCACATGTCTCAGACAGCCCCTAGCTAATTTGCATCCATGAGACATGGTCCAATGTAAACAGGTAAATCCCATTGAATGCATTCTTGCATCTTTTTGGATGGCAGACAGACAGGAGCCACAATGTGCTCCAAACTCTGGTTCTGCACGGATGTCTATCTGGTATCCTAAACCTCGTCCTTTCACGCTCTCTCACCTCTGGTCCTTTCGGGGCCGATGAGCGGGGGCCAGCAGGACGTGTGTTCCACACCACTACATCATGGGGAGAGAATGCCATAGTCGTGTCCACACAGCCAGGACAATAGGCGTGACCCGGCAGGGGTGATCCCTGATACACGTGCATGGGGGGGGCTCTGGATACACAAAGCCCCCCTCCCCTCCCCTCCCCACCCCCACACCAGATCCTAACCAGCCACCGGTGGGTGGGTGGGTGGGTGGGGGGGGGGGTGACGTTATGTCACATGCAGCCTGCACACCGGGAAACAAAGACGAGGCAGAGTCAGCGTTTTTGGTTGTGTGCCGGGACTTGGCGTGCTCCTCGGTTCGACAATGAGCGAGAGAATGAACGCAGGGCTTGGGGGGGGGGGGATCTGTGGGTCCTGAGCTGGGAGCTGAGCGAACAGGTGTGCAGTGACATGACCCCGTGGTGGCTGGGAATACATGAATGGACGGGTGGCGGGGTTGGGTGGGACACATGCAGACGCCGCCGCCACAATGCATGGCATCCGTTTCGTTTCTCCGCCGAAGTCAACCCGGGTCACGTTCCTTTTTTGGATGCGTTCCAAAGATCTACGGGCTTCTCACTAAACTATTCCGCCCTCCCCGTGATCTCTTCTTTGTGCTTCTATTGCTCATAAAGGCAACTGGCCTCGTGCCAACCAGAGGGGAACTGAACTATGTCATTGTTCCAGGAGGTTTTGGCTCAGTGACCACACACACACACACACACACACACACACACACACACACACACACACACACACACACACACACACACACACACACACACACACACACACACACACGCACACACGCATACACGCACACATACCTGTATCCAACGCAAACGTTGCGTTGGCAGGGGTCCTCCTCACGAAAAGGTGCGGTTTCAGATCGAAACCCAGGATAACGATGTGTTCACGAGATAAGTGTGCATAAACAGAACATAATGGAGGCGTTTGGGCTGGGGAGGGGGGCTGCACCGCGGGGGGACAGGAGAGCTATGATGACAGCAGGGGCCACTGTCCGACAGGCTGCTGAGCGAGCTGTGGAAGTGGACAATCCGTTTCCTCTAGCCAGTAGAGGGGCTGATCCCTGGCGGCGGGCGGCGGTAAACGGCCGACAGTCAGACTCGTCAGCCGAGCCATACGTGTTTTTTTTATTTTCCAGCGATTACTGACACAAATACCGCGGTTCAAAAGGAAGGGAGGCCGTACGTTTTTAATGGACCCGGGGAAGTACAGAAATAGCGTGTTTCATTTCCTCGGCCGAATTCAATCAGACCCTGTGCGTGTGTGATTTCACAGCTGTGACTAATTTTAATTAAACACAGTTTATCTTGGGTTTTTTCGTTCCGAGGGGTGAATAAGATCTGGGTGTTCCTGCCTGTGCCCTCCTCTCCATCATTCTTCCCCCCCGACCCCCCCCCCCCCCCCCCCACAAAGCCCCTGCCCCCCTCTGTCTCGCTACGGTCCAACATGTCCGTCAGTGAAGCCTGTAAGGAGAGGCTTAACCTCCAAACACTGAGTCAACGGTGCTCCCTCGGCTCAAACAAGGTCGCCGTGGCGACCGGGTGGGGCGACCAGGTGGGTCACGCGGAGGCATCTGGTTGGTGGAGCAGCGGGCGGTGTCACGTTACGTCCACTGCCATCCATCACCACGGGGCGATGAGTGACACACACGGCCTGTCCCTCAGCAGATACAGACACTAGGCGGTGGTTCAATTGCAATTGATGGGACGTTTTTCATTTTGGTCCCGAATCCCCATAAGACAACAGTACTCCCCTGGTGTGTAGTAATATATACATATATATATATATATATATATATATATACATGTATACAGTATATGAAGAGAGAAAGACAGAGAGAGAGAGAGAGAGAGAGAGAGAGAGAGAGAGAGAGAGAGAGAGACTGTTTGGAGGCAGCGAGGAAGAGAGAAAGAGAGTAAATAAATCACATTACTATAGATGACCCGCCTGTGTATGTATATTATGGTCCTCTGTTTAAAAACTCTGCTTCCAGAAGGGGTTTAATGCAAAAAATCCCAGAGAACCATTTGGCACGCCAGATGCGATGGGGTGCTGCCGACATGCATCGTAAAAAGAAGGTAAAAGTGGATCTGGAGCTCGCAGCATCACTCTTCCAGGAGTGTGGATTTCACTTGCTGGGCCAAGCCTGTCTTCTAAAGCAGTGTGACGCCGGCACCGCTCATTGCCAGGGTTTCTCCTGCGCTGGCAACCTTGTGGCATGGTTATTAGATAAGGAGACAGTCTCTCTCTCTCTCTCTCTCTCTCTCTCTCTCTCTCTCTCTCTCTCTCTCTCTCTCTCTCCATCGCTCACTCTCCGTTTTAACAGTGCTCTCAGGAGGAGAGAATGGAAAGCCTCCCTCCTTGTGCTTACTCACAAGCAGGAAACACAAAGAAAAGGAGCAGTGATTTTGGTCCGAGGACAACGCGCTGCATCGACAAACATGAATGGAATCTTTCCGGTGGAATTTATCGATGACGCTTATTAATACCCTTTATTCACTCGCAGCAACACGAACGCCCGAGCAAGGAGGTTACATGGGCAGTCCGGTGAAGTCTTTGCCCAAACACCATGACCAAAATGATAACATACTGACTTCAAATGGATATAAGTTAATGGTGAAGAGAATTGTATGGTTAACAGACCATATTTTCAAAAGAACGGTGGACATCTTCCATACTGACTTCAAGTCATATCAATAATATTATGTAGCTCATTGATGCGTGACTCCATAACATTATTAGGTGGTGCTCTGTGAATGATCAACGGTAAGACAAAAGCCTCTACAAACAGCCTTCCTCCTGACCCAGCTATCCCTGGGACTAATTATTATCTTATGGAAATGTGGCTATTCCTGCCTACTTCCACATCCCTAATTATTTCTGTTATTCCAATATCAGCCGGGCTTTGATGTCCCAAATCCTGTATTTAAATTGTGTAAGATCCATGTCCTGGATTCCCTCTGAGAATTGTCCATGTAAAATACATGGGCTCCGTGTGGGTATTACCGGGGCCCCCAGGGGCCAGCCTACACCAGGTCTTCCCTCTTTTTTTCCACAGTTTTTCTTTTCCTTTTTTTTTCCCCTTGTTGGGTGTCTGTTGGGAGAGCGTGGATGTAGTGTTGGCGCTGAGATTGAGGTCTGATCTTCTACTGCGTTCTTCTGTGTTTGATTCGGGTCTCTGCAGAGTGTTTAAGAGGGAGAGAGAGAGAGAGAGAGAGAGAGAGAGAGAGAGAGAGAGAGAGAGAGAGAGAGAGAGCTTTGTCAGTATACGGTAACTGGTCACCACCTCACCATGATGGGACTTTCAGATAGCTAGGTTATAGTTGTTGCAGCCATGTTTTTTTGGATATCTGATTATCTATGGATGATTTTCTTTTACTATACAGGAAGAGTCTAGCGTTATTGGATTAGATCCAGAGAATATAATTATAGCATACAGGCAGAATATAGCTTTAATGGATTAGATGCCTAACTATATCTCGATGATATTGTTAACAGGGAGAGTATAACGTTAATGGATTGGTTGAGGTGTGTAAAGTTTTGGCTCATATAATAAAGCCATTGATGATTTATGTGTAAAGTAAATGGTTTCGGTAAATGAGCGAGGGTTAAATGTCTCAGCACCATATGGTCGGGCACCGTCTTGGCAGACAATTAAATGATTCTCCAACTCATCGTGCAATAAACGTACGGAATAACATCTCATCATATCTCCCGCTTCGCGTACAGCGGCGGTAAAAGAACAAGAAGCGGGCCGATTCTGCATTCAATCCAATTACCTTCCCTACAGGAGGACCCGAGGACCCAGGTAGACAGGAGGCGGGAGCCGTAGGGGAGAGGAGACGTTCCCTCAGCGTCGAGCCCTGCTCTGGGCCCCGGCGTTCTGCTCTCTAAAAAGATGACTGTGTGTTGAGCCATCAGCACGGTATCTTCACACACATGAGCTATGGCCGCGTGCGCTGCGAGCAACACTTTTATTAATGGCGAGCTGTCTGCGGCGAGATGCTCTGCATATTTGCATATTAAACAGGCAGCGAAGGGCTGATGCCCAGTTCATTACCGTCCAAGATAAATCAGCTTAAACATCCCTCCTCCCCCCTACTCTGCCTCTCTCTCGTCTAGCCTCCCTCCGAGGGGCCCTTTCTTCCGTCTCCCCCCCCCCCCCCCCCCCCCCCTCCCACCTCCTCGTCCTGCTGTTGTCTCTCCCGCGCGTGTCTCTTGATGTGGTGCGTTGGTGAGATCATCAAAACACTCTGGTGAGATCATCAAACCCGCTCCGCCGACACTCCAGCTCCGGTGCTGCGACGGAGAGTGTGTGATGGTGCCGTCGCTCGCGTTCACACCAAAGGCGTGCGTGTGTGTGTGTCTATGAAGGAGAGGAGGGGGGGGAAAAACATTTGGTATTTGGTTGGATTTACTACTTCAACCTCTGTGGCAGAGCAGCTGTTACGGTGCGGTAATGAGTTATGAATTCCGTAGCTGCTGTGATTAGAGGCAGATGAGATGTAATCATAAAATGTCTTGTGACTGCCGCCATTAACTCTGATGTGCTTATTAGGGTGCAACATATTCCGGCGTATTACTTGACACACGTATGTTTGCCGCTGTTTAGTTTCCTTGGTAGGAATAACATTTCCCATTTATTAGTGTAAAAAATAAGTTACACTTCACACGTCCCATATTACTAATGGCATTGAATATTCATTTGAAAAATAATGTCAGGAAAGGAATCATCGTGTGTGGCTGTGTGTATTTTTCATAATAACTAGAATACAGTTAAGAAGTTTTCAAAAATCGCTGCAACTCTTTTTTTTATGTATCCGTCATATCATTCAGTTTTCTATTAAACTACATTTTAAATTGCTCAAGTACAGAATGTTGGCCCTGCGAAGAACCGAGTAATCAAAAACCTGTTAGGAAAGAGTTATTGATTGTCATTTAGCAATGGGCTGTGGCCATGGTCACAGTAAAGAAGAGGTTTAGACAGCGGGGCATCGTCAGCGAAAAGAGTGAATATGAAACTCAGTTTGAATATAATCCAGACGCGCGGGTTACACCTTCTGTAACCTGTGTTTTTCCATACAACTCTTCTCAGTAATTAAATAAAATGGAAGCCTTGTTTTCTTAGCATTTCTAATCGAGTTCTATTTTGGCCATATACTGCCCCTTTAAGTGTCTTAATGGTGAGTATGTGTGAGGATGTGTGTGAGCATTTGCACTCAAAGATCTGAGGCGCGAGTGTGGCATAAACAGGCGTTTACGCAACAGTATATACTATACACCCATGCCTCCGATTTTTCCCTTCCATGTTTTTCCGATCAACACCAATCTACCGTGGAATACGTCTCAAACACTGTCGTTAACGCACTTACCCACATCATAATCATGCTGGTTTACATAACGGCTACTTTATTATTTTTTCACCAAAACAAGATTAACGTTACCATCACGGTGGATTAGCACGCAGCACACAGATGTTGCATTGCTGCAGTGTTAAATGGAGAATGGCGTTGGCAAGAGAACCATGTGGACTTGGGCTGGGAGTCAATGTGTGCCCCGTTCAGGCTCTGCTACACAGCTACTACACCAAGCTGTTTATACGCTGGCTCCTCTCCAGACAACCACATTATGGACGTCAACGAAACAGAAACAAAAGCGCACCAGAGAGAGAGAGAGAGATGAAAATAATACATTCCTCTGTGTGGGGCCAACGGTGTGATGTGGTGCTAATAATACATTTACCCTGGATAGCATGCCTTGACACCTTGTGTTATGGCTACCTATAACTGATGGCTACTCCACAGACCCAAATCTGGGCATATTAATGTCAAACTGAAAATAGGATAGTGCAGTGGCGAAGGTGGTTGACTCCCAGGCCAGTACCGAAAAGGCACTGGGTTCGATCCCCCGATGTCCTCAGCCTCATACCTGTAGGCGACCTTGAGCGAGAGGCCTTACCCTTACCTTCTCCTGAGTTTTATGCACTGCGATCTGAACTCACTGTGACTTGTTTGGGATGAAAGTGTTTCCTTAATGACTACTAGTGAAAAGAAACAGTTGCACAAAACAGTTGTCTTTCGTACTTTTCGTACTTGTTTTGCTGTGTATGTCAAGAACCATCCCTCTCAGCCACGTGTCTGATGGTTCTTTCCCCAGTCCTTCTCGCCATCCTCCCACTCAATTAATAGCCTGCAGTGAGGAAAGATGCTCCAAGTTGATGACAAGGGTACTTACCCATATGTAAAAGTCTCACTCCACTGCGGCGAGAACAGCCTCTTTTTCGGGGGAGGGGGGCCTGACATGATCCTTATGTCACACATTGCGTTTGCAATTAGATTGAACGGCGACACAAGTGAACTTCACACAACCATCAGAAACTTAATTCCGATTTCTTTCCACACCTGCGTCTTTGTGATAGTACGGTAATAACCTAAGAGTGGGAATGTGTGCATACCAAATGCCTACAGTTAGTTGAGGTCAACTACGCAAGTACCTTTCCGGATTTCTATGGTGAGGGTGTGAATATATTTAGGGTCACGGGTACATGAAGTCATGAACCGCTATAAAGAATAAAGCGAGATATGGAAAACAATAGGTTTGGAACAATAGCTTGACAAATCAGTGCATGGGTCAATTTCTGACCTCATCCCTGTATGGCATTTCTAATTAGAGACCATGCAAGTGTTCTGTTACCAGAGGGGAATAGATATGAGCAGACATTTCCTCCAGTTTCATTCCTGGATCCTTAGTGATGACACTCCTTTTGCAGGCAGGTGTCTTTATAAACCAAAAGATACAAAATCATTCGAGAGGCATTGATTGTGTACGGCTGTTTTGCGATGTCCGATCGCATCTCAAAGAAAGGAAAAACAGTTAAAAGACGCTTGGTTTCGATGCCGAGAGCCCTGGCTGTGTGTATCCTTGTGTTTCTGGAGTGCATATTGTTTTGTATGATGGGCCACGGTGCCTGGCTTATGCATGTTTAATGTTGTTGAACATGAACGCACAGTCAGCCAGTCATAAACACGGCAGCTGGGACACATAAAAGGCTGTAAAGCTGTCAATGAAATTAGAGTGGCGTGTCCACCGGTGCCAATTTACCCAGCGAACACCTGTCTGGACAGGAGGGTGTGGAAGGTTACGAATCTGTACCAAGCACCACCATCCAGCAGACCATACAGGGCCTGAGATGCCCAGTAATCAGTAGATTAGCGTGGCTGCTTTCATCCCCGCTATGGTCATTCACATGGTCCACAAGGTTTATGAGTCACAGGCGTAATAACAGGTAGGACATTCTTCAAACATCTGAGCCTGTTTTATATGATTGTGTGTGTGGGTGGGCATGTGTAATGTGTGTGTGCATGTGTGCATGTGTGTGTGTGTGTGTGTGTTTGTGCATGTGTGTGGAGTGGGCGGTTCCTTATGCATTGTTGTGCGTTGAATGCATTTGATGTATCTTGTTTTTTAACAAGATGAGTATGCGTGTTACATCTGGGGTAAAGGGAATGACTACACCAGAAGGACCTTTTATCTGGCTGAGGGTGTTGTGTGTGTGTGGGGGGTAACTTGAAGAAGTGCTCTCCTGTGTATGTGTGTGTGTGTGTGTGTGTGTGTGTGTGTGTGTGTGTGTGTGTGTGTGTGTGTGTGTGTGTGTGTGTGTGTGTGTGTGTGTGTTTGTGTGTATGTGTGTGCGATGCTCACTTGTTGGGTTAACTGTCTGTGATACGGTCTGCCTCAGGGCAAGAAACACACTCTCTTCAACACCATTATTCATTCAACTCCATTTCTCATTAGAACATTATCAGCCATGTGAAAATTCACTCTCCGATAAGGGATGCATGACCCCAATATGAGATTTCCTTCTATTGTAGAGCTAGACTAATTGATTGTGGTCCTTCTCCGGCAGTAGCCAAGAATACCCTCTCGCTCTCTGGCTCCCTCTTTCCTTCCTTCACTGTCTTTCATTCTTTCTTTCTCTTTCTTCCTTTCTTTCTGTCTGACTCACCCACCCTTTCTGACTCCTTCCTCTGTTCTCGTCCTTTAGTTTTTATGTATTTCCCTTTATCCATACTATAACGTGTATTAAAAATGAATGAAAATAGGCCATATCCTTTTTTGTATCCATGTATTTTATTACACTATTATTGCATTGAAATATTAAAAAACATAACTACGTAAATACACAACATGACTCTGTCTAAAATCTATGTCTAAGTGTGTAGTTTGGCAAAGCTCTATCTGTCCGGTCATTGTGGGTGGGTCGTGCCTGCGAGTGTCACGTGATTCTGAAGTGGGTGTCGTGTTGATTGCACCTTAGCTTCCACCGGTGACCACCTTGTGGTCTCCCTGCAGCCACTGCGACACTGCTGCCAATCAAATGTGGTCTGTGGTCAACGAGCAGCCTTTGACCTCAGAGAGTAGCAGGCTGGGCCCAAGTGTGACTACCTACTCAGACTGGGGTGGGGAGTGGCTCCAAAGTGAGCTTTGATTGAGTTACTTTAGGCCTGGGCTCTATTACTCTCAACTCTCTTGTTGTGTTGAATTATTCACTAGGAGCCTGCGGCATCCCAGGGACAGAGCAGCCAAGAACTTTGAACGCTGGGAATCTGTTCCTTTTGGACGTCGGTGGGTTACTCTGTGGTTGAAACAGAGATTTAGAGTCTTTTAATACAATGGTATTATAATGAATATAATGCCTCCGTGGTTTTTGTTGAACTTAACAATGCATGGACATGCTTTGTAGATTGGCCTTTCTGTAAGAAGACACACAAATGTGGTCAAAAGCGGACTTTAATTGAGCCCAAAAGGAATTACAAATATATTTAGGGTGCTGGACAGCAAAGCCATCTACTTGCAAGAATACTCATCCCATCGCTAAATGTTTTGCAAGCTGTGGTATAAAACATGTGTTTAAATATACAGATTCCCCGAACAAGAGCGATAGCAAATGACTACCAGACCCCAGCACTTTATGGAGGAAGCAGCAATGGGGAGCTTCATGAGAGTCCAAGAAAAAGATGCAGCTTCATGAGAATCCTACAAGACTTTTTTTCCCAGCATAGCTCAATTGTTAACAGTTTAGATGACAATGGGAGAGCCAGGCAGATGATCTCCTCAACATATCCAGATGTTAGGATGGTCACAGAACATCACTCCGGTTTCACAGGTGCGTGTTAGGGAATGTCAGTGATCTGTGTATGTGTGTGTGTGTGTGTGTGTGTGTGTGTGTGTGTGTGTGTGGGTGTTCGTGCTTTTGTGCTTTTAATATCAAAAGCACAAAAGCATTTTCTCCATTTCCTTGCCATAAAAAAGTGTTGTCAACACATTTGAGAACCGTTGTATTCATGTATAAAGGTGCCAAATGGAAGCATTTACCTAAGTGCAATTCCACCCACACATTTGCATCGCAATATCTATGCATCAATCCACATTAGTTGGCAAACAGTGGCAACGCGTGTCTTCATCTGAAAAGGCCTCCAATTCAACGTCCATTTGCTGTTAATGGCAATGGATTACTTTATTGTATTTTGTTTATGATCCACATTGATCGCCTTCCCTCTGCTCTGCACTCTGCACAATGTCATTTTCACACTGAGACAGGCATTCATTTTCCTGCAGTCGTTTTCGACATATACACACACAAACCATTTTCCCAACTGCAAACGTGGATCCTGGAAATCCTATTTGGAATGTCAGCACGGGACCTTTACTGCGGTGACGGGCGCGTGTGCAGACAGGCGTGAAATAACGCGGTTTAGATGTTTCATGTCGCACTAAAGTGACATCATCAGACAGGTCCCTAACTCTTCCAGAAAATAGACTAATGCCTTTACTCCCTCTTTCTCTTGAACCTCTTGTTTCCAAAGGTATAACCTTATATTTCCTAACAGAACGTGCTTAGACACGCGGCTCTCATGTGTGAACGTACGTCTTTCTGTCTTGTTTGACTGCCAGGTCACCGACTCGTGTTCATTATATTTTCATGAGGCCTGCTGTCTACCCTACTCCCAGAACAACCCCACCCTCTGTCAGGCAGTTAGCTGGGAGCCGTACTCCCTACCGGCTGCACTTCATCCCAGCGAGAAGGCTCCTCTTGCAGGGCATCCTGTTTGTTTTTCCAGATGCTGTCCCCGGGAGACCGTACAGAAGCAGAGCAGGAGCTGGAGAGAGACGCAGCGAAGCCGGCGTCCAATCACAGGCAAAGTAGCCGAGGGGCCCGGGGACCACTGCACACATGGTTGTAACGTGCAGAGTTTAAGTGGGTGGTTGCACTGACTACATATTGACACTACGGAGGGCCCTCTGCTGCATATTATAGTTATAGATTCGCCAAGCGCCGAAACCTGCCGAGCCTCCACGGAGTCGAATGTTCAATGAGGAGAACAAAACACATTCGGATTGAATCAGTGAAGCTGGGAGGAATCGGGATTTTCTTTGGAAGAATACACTTGAGGATTATTTTTCATTCTGTAGAATCAGACTAATGCCCCCCGTCTTCTAAGTAGCTCCTTTGTGCGTCACTCTGTTGCTGCTTAGCGCTAAGAGTCCTCTTTGATTCAGCTTTAAACGGCGGCTTGTCGGAGATGTTAAGACAAATCACAGTCATTTGTCGAGTCTTTGTTTCTGATTTTCCTTTTTATTCGGAATAAGTAGTTTATCCTCCAGCAGTGATTTGTCATTGCCTTTGGTTCTCCGGACAGTTTGAGTAAACACATTACCAGCGCACCGTGTAAACAGTGCTTTGATAGCAGTGGAAGGCCTTCTGTTGCTGGTGGTTGTTGCAGATTAGAAAAACAAAGTTCAAAGTATCTTGCTGTAATTTATAGAGACACTACAGGAGCTGAATTCATTTAAGTGTTGATTTAAGCAGAACCCTTTAAATTCAAAGACTACGATTGGTTCTAATCCTGTGATGATCCAAAAGAATGATGGTATTTCAATGTTTGTGACGTGTGAATAGGGTGGGTCATGTGGTAGTGACGTTTTGTTCTTGGATCATAGTCATGATTTGATTTTGTTCTCCTGTCATCATGTGTGGTCATGCAAAAGAGAAAGCATGCCTCTTCCTTCCCCAGCCCACACAACTCAAATGGCCATAATATAATCAGACTTTGAGAGTCTTTGAGGAATCGAGCTGTTATCCTGTTCATTATTGTTGTAAGTTAGGAGGACAGAGGAGAAATGTGTTTCACTGTATGGCACACGCAACACGGGGGCCTCATCTTGCACTGCTTCTGTGGTGTATTGATACAATTAAAGATGAATAAATCGACATAAATAAATGCATACATACATACTCATTCTGTGCGTACATATGTGCATTAGGGATGAGTCGGTCGCGACCGATTCGTTACAACGAACGAATCCCGAACGTGAACGACAAGAACTGGTTCCCCAAAACAAGAAGAACTGGTTCTTTGATTCTATTTTTTTTAACATAAACCAAAAATATGGTCACGTAAATAAAATATACAAACGAACAGAGCTTCGTCTCCCCGCAACGTATATTGATTGAGTCTACAACGTTCTCAAAGATTCAGCCAATGAGAGGTAGCAATGGTGTTGCAATGGCACCTGGGTAAACAAATGACAAGGCGCAAGGCGGTACCGTCGAATATGGGCGCTTTCTCTGTCTGACGTATCTTGGGTCATACCATTCGACGTGGGGCCACTCATATATCCCCCTACATTTTTCCGAAAAAAAAATGACCTCCATCTGTTTATTGGATAAACGCATTTCCCAATCCCAGGAGTCTTTGCTCCATTCTACGTCAATTTAAGAACAAACAAAGAAATTAAACTGCCGTTCGTATTTTTTATTTATGACCATGAAAGTTCTGTAATGCCTGAATAATGAATAATTAAATGTAAAGTAAAATAAAAATTATAAATGTAAAACCATGAATGAAATATAGAGAGTAAGCAAGTGGTATAAATATTGGTGGGA
>NC_082395.1:19298995-19308995 GCF_031168955.1 Gadus macrocephalus | reverse complement strand
TCCCGGGCACGGCCATTCCTAATGAACCCTCTGCCTCCAACCCACGAGCCCTGAGCCCTCATCACTCCCGGAGCACCTCCACCATAACTGTCACTCTTTCATTCTTTACTCATTATTCTTTCGGCTGTTTGAAATACCCTGAAATACCGGCTGGTTAAAATGCTAAAATAAAATTCTGCTTGACTAAAAGGGTTGGATCGTTTTTGATTTAGTTTGACCTTACTAGTACCGGACAGTAAGGTTAGGGTTAGGGTTGAGGTTAGGTTTGGGTTGGGGTTAAGGTTATGTCCGTGTTAGGGTAAGGGTTAAGGTTATTTCCCCAATGTCCGTTACCGCCGTTGTGCAAAACGCCAAACCTCCACAGGCTAATTATTGAGGATTCAACGAAAAATCTCTTTAAATCGCTTTAGACAGAAGCGTCTGCAAAATTATAGTGGAATAGTGGAATAATAAATAGATAACAGGAGCTAACGGAAGTATACGTGGCCGAGGGAAACATGGATGACACCGGACCTGGCGACCGGTTCTGAAACTGGACCCGGGTTGAGTTTTCCTCCACACTCGCTCCCGAATCTGCTCTTTCAATCACCTTTTTTTAAACACTTAAACGGAAAAAGTTTGCTTGCTCGGGGAAGGCTTTGAGTTTGGCTTGGACCAAAAATGGGTTTTTGGATCAATAAAACGGGATATTCAATATCCTCTTGGTGCGTTTACTGAGGCGACCTAATGTGTTTGACAGTTGGACAATTGGACGGCGAAGGCCGAAGCGGTGTTGTTTCATCGGTGTGGAGACAACGCAGTGAGCCAGCGCCGTTCCAGAGCGACATCACTTGAGTTAAGTCAGCTTCACGCCGCACAGCGTAGTAGCACTCAGTGAATAGTGCTGTGTCAAAACTCAATACAGTAGGAGTACAGTAGAGGTCTTGCGTCTCTGATCTGATCAGCTATAAAACCCTCAGCTATAAATATCAGGAGGGGGGATTCTAGCTGTGGTTTGCGTTGGGTTTACATCGCACACATTCGTGCTGTGTGCGTGTGTGTGTGTGTGTGTGTGTGTGTGTGTGTGTGTGTGTGTACACGTGTTTCAGCAAAGAAAAAAAGAGATATGGAGGCATCGAGTGTATGCATAAGCACCGCTATGTATCTATGTGTGCGTAGATGCGTGTGTGTGTGTGTGTGTGTGTGTGTGTGTGTGTGTCCAAGTGCTTAGCGGGCAGCAGAGTTGCTACGGGGCAGTGCTTTGCCCCCTACAGTAGTTTATCTTGGGCTCGTACGTGCCCCTGCTGGCGGGGTCGATCCTGGGGGCAGAGGGACGCGCCGTAGCTCCATTAGCGGGTGTGCTAACCTTGCAACAATGCAGTGACACCCTCGTTTTTCATCCGGCTCTGCCTTCAGCCCCGCTCTCTCCCCCTCTCTCTCCTCCCCCCTCTCCCCTCGGCCCTGCCCCGGGACGTCCCGGTATGGGCAGAGGTGAGCCCCAGCGCTCGGGCCGGCCAGGTGAGAGACAGCCGTCCCCACGACGGACCGTGTCGCTCACACCCGCTCACCGCAGTGTCACATGTTTGTTCATGTACACCATCGCTGCACACTTGGCTGGAAGTAGGAATGAGGAGACTACTGCTTTCTGTGGTTTTTGGAGATGAAGACCAAACAAAGCAACTATGCAACACATTTTTTCGCTCTATATTTACTCCATTATTATTTAGATTGAGGTCATCTGTCTCTGTGTGTGTGTCCCGTTGAGCTTTTCTGAAGCTATTCCTCATGTTCAACCCATCGTTTCACCGTTAAGTGATAAAGGCTGTAGTGCAGTAGGTAGCCTCTTAGATTAAAGAAACATTCAACATTATGACGAAATAAATAAATAAACGGTGACACTGAATCCATACGCTTGTTATCAGTATTCATAAGGATGGAGTGTTGTGGAATCTGGATGAAAGGAAAGTTCAACCTCTCCATGTATATTGGAACAACAGAGCTATCTCTCTCTCTCTCTCTCTCTCTCTCTCTCTCTCTCTCTCTCTCTCTGTCTCTGCCTCTCTCTCTCTCTCTCTCTCTCTCTCTCTCTCTCTCTCTCTCTCTCTCTCTCTCTCTCTCTCTGTCTCTATCTCTCTCTCTCTCTGTCTCTCTAAGTCTCTCTCTCACAGTCGCTCTCACACTCAGTCTCTCTCTCTCTCTCTCTCTCTCTCTCTCTCTCTCTCTCTCTCTCTCTCTCTCTGTCTCTCTCTCTCTGTCTCTCTCTCTCTGTCTCTCTAAGTCTCTCTCTCACAGTCGCTCTCACACTCAGTCTCCCTCTCTCTCCATCTCTCTCAGTGTCTTCATCCTCTCATGAGAGAAACATAAAAGCATCTTTGCAACGCTTTCATTGCGAGCGTGTTTTGAAGTCGTCCATAGCAGCTTGCTTGTGGATTCTATTCCCTCATTGTCTTGCTCTCTTCTTAATCTGCTGTCCTCTCCTTTATCTCTGAGCCCTTACAGAAAAGCAATTCAATGCAGATTGTGTGCATAGCAATAAATACAACAAGATATTTTTACAATTTTGGCTTTATCCACGGCAGCCTTTTCCTTGCCACACATATTGTTCTTAAGATATGCAACCCCCCACCCCCTCCCTTCAACCATCTCGTTCTGCCGGGATTTCCATGGTCATCTCAAAACCACAGCTCTTAAGCAGGATTTTTTTTTTATTAGGAATGAATGGGGATCTTTATTCTCATTCATACCGATTACATTTCATGAATACATTTATCCAGAGTGACCTTAATGGGCCAGTTTGGAGTGGGTGTAAAGGCTGCTGGGTATTATATCATGGAGGTTAAATAAGACCTTGGGCATTCAGAGAGCCACGCGCGCGCCATGAAAATGAGCTGCGAGGAAAAAAGAGAAAAAATGTGACACTTTGTCGGTTTTCCCATGTTTTTGGTGTTCCTCCCTAACGACCGTCTTCCTGTTAGCAGACAGTGCTGCAGGATACCTTGAACCACAGCTGTGGAAACCCTGATACAAGCTCGCCTTTCACCTCAATGCTCTGCTGAACTTTCACACTTTCACTCCGAACCTGAGGTGAAACAACAAAAGCATCAGTGTGTTTCTCAATCCCATTGGAAAAAAAAACCTTGGTTTGGTTATTGAATTATTTCCCAATACCTGCACGAACATCTCTTTATTAGTTCAAGCGTGTGTGTGTGTGTGTGTGTGTGTGTGTGTGTGTGTGTGTGTGTGTGTGTGTGTGTGTGTGTGTGTGTGTGCAGGCACAACATCGCAACCCATTGTGATTTGAAGTAGATCTCCTTCTAAGAGCAGGCAGAGCATGCTAAGAGCATTTCATTTTATTTAACATATGCACTCACCCATTCTTCTATCTCCCCGCCCCCCCATCTGCTTGTATGCGCTTTGTCTACCGAGAGAGAGAGAGAGAGAGAGAGAGAGAGAGAGAGAGAGAGAGAGAGAGGGAGAAAGCAGGGCTCGCTGCCTCGTTCCTTGGCAGGTGTTTTGCGCCGTACGTACGCTGCCTGCCCTCGACGTAATCAATCTGTGCGGAGCTGCCTGAAAAAAACAGCAGGGGCGAGAGAGGGAGAGCAAGAGAGAAAGAAAGAATGAAAGAAAGAGCAACGGCATGCCTGCACACCACTCACACGCACAGATGATTAAATGGATGTAATGTATATTCCACTCCCTGCTGGCCTCAGTGTGTTTTTTGCGTTGCACGTCTATTCATCCCGGACACCCGCGTGATCCATCATACCTGCGGCTGATGGATATCCGTGCCCTTCTTAAGCTGCGCTCGGACACATACTTATTGTATCCTTTTACTGGAGTGAAGTGACGAACTCCTGTGGCCCTGCTGCCGCGATGGCAGGTACTCAATAGGGGGGAGTGAGCGAAAAGGAGGAGGGAGGTATTACTAAGCTGAGTTACTGCACGCGATACCCCACCGCACTGTGCTGTAGGGAACGCAGCGACGGAGAAAAGAAAAGTGGGGATGAAAAGACATGAATAACATGACAAATCAAAGTGCCCCGGAAAAAGGGAAGGAAAAATCGCGGAGGAATTACATGGCTGTTACACGTTTTTCTTTTTTTTTCTTTCTTTTTTATTTTCTTCAGCCTGATGAATGAATTAGTTTCCTCTTCCCCCCGTCCCCCGTCCCCCTGTCCCCCGTCCCCCTCACCGCCACTCAGGACTGTCTGTGATAAAACATTCAATCAGAAGTAGCCCTGGGTGATACTCATTTAGACCTGGGCCGAGTGTTCCTCGGCATTCCTCTTCCCAGGAAATGAGCTGTGATTTGTGGTGGTCTTCACCAGGGAGAAGGGGCTATCCTAGTGGGGCAGCCCAGGTAGGGCTACAGTGACTAACGCTAATGGACTTTCCGATTTTGTATGGGTGGCCGTATGATTAATGTTCATTATGTCTATGTTTTTTTTAAAGTTACAGTTAATTACAGTTAGTACGGTTAATGAGCAATTCAAGAGGGTGAAAAGAGGGGAAACATGAGAAAACACAAGGAAGACAAGAAAAACAAGGAAATGCCTCAGCCTTCAATAAAATGTACTAATCTAAAGATTTACCAAGATCAAACTACCAGTTGTTAAAGGAGGAAGGCTGGGAAATGTGAACCTGTACCTTATTTACACTCAAAGCTACCTGAAGGTGACTTATGGTAATGAAGGTGACCATCTTGATGAAGGTCAAGTATCTTCATGTAGAGATGCATTTACACCTTTGTTACAGTGTTTTAATCAAATAACATTGCGTGATTGCAATGATCCATGACCATGAAACTGAAGGTAAGCATCTGTCTGCAGTTTGGTATGCAGACAATACTTTGGAACCCCCTCATGGTAGTTTAACAGGGAGAACATTGTTAGTTAAAAGGAACAGACCTGGGCAACACACTGACATCTGCATGGGTCCATCCCCTCCGTTTAGGAGCCAGCACACTAGGTGTAGAAGTGGAAGGGCTTGCCCTCCTCCCGCAGGCACTGTGTAAATGAAAGGGAGATGCAGCCCTAAGCCCTCTAATAAGCAGGCTTAGGTGTGATGGGAGGGGGGGGCCACACAATGAATTAGCTCCTGATTATTTGCTAGCATAGATGTATAATCTCCTGTAAGCCATCTTTTTTTCCTTCATCTTCTTCTTCTTCCCCCTAACCCCGAGCAGAACCTTGCCCATGCTAAATGCAAAGGCCTGACTCCCTGCCTTGCGAGCGGCATTAGGGGAATGGATAAGAGACGGACACACGGAATGAGAGGCAATACTATTTCTGTATGTGCAGAAGGAATTAGAATAAGTGGAAAAATCCCTTTTTGCTGACGCCGACTCTGTCTCAAGGATGTTTCTTACGCCGTTCTGCGCCCGCCAACCTCCCCCCCCACCTCCCTTCTCTCCGCCTCCCCCCCCCCCCCTCGCTCTCCCCCACTCCCATGCCTCACCCATCTGGGCCTGTGCTCCTATACAAGGGTAAGAGGGTGAAGAAGGAGAAGAGGAGGAGAGAGAGGAGGCGGCCAGGTGTTCGGAGGCAGAGTACCCAGGTGACCTCTGCCGGGCCCGGGAGAGCACGCTGCCCGTGTGGGCACAGGTGTGGTTGGCGCGGGGCTGCGGGCGGAACGGCGTGTCCCACGCCGGCTCTCCAGCCGGTCCCCGCCCTGGCAAGGCGCCCCGTCCTTCTGCCTCGTGGCGCGCGGCCGGCCGGCCGGCGGTGTGGGGGCAGTGCGGAGGGCCGGCCTCCTCCGAGCCGCTTCGCCCTCGCGTCTGAGGGCCGCCGCCGCCGCCGCCGCCGCCGCCGCCGCCGCCGCCGCCGCCGCTCAGGACCCGAGCCCATCCTGCCGGTTCGCGGGAAGGCCCTCTGGAGGTGTCTTTGATCATCGCGTCCGGGATTTGGCCCGTGTTTGCACGGCGTATAAGAGGAGGACGCGGCGTGGGGCGGGTGACCTTGAGGGGCAGCCGCGGCGTGCGCGGAGACAGAGGAGAGAGGCGGAGACGTCGTTGTATTTTTGTGACGACAAAGAAAGGAGAATACAGATGAGGGTGTTCCACTCCCATCCGGATCGTTCCGGGCTTCGATACCGGCGGTCCGCAATCGTACCTGTAGGCCAGGGGTAGGCAATTAAAATCCTAATGGGTCCAGTTTAAAAAAAAATCCTCAAGCTTGGGTCCGGGGGTCTATCACACATTTTTTATGACCGTTGTTTTCACTGATATAGGACTGCATGTGTTTTATGTACCAACAGTCAAGGTGTGCATTATGATTCAGAGGCATATTTAGCCAATATAAGTACTTTAGGCGCTAGTAGTATCAGTGTCTGTTTGGTCAACAACTGACTATCCGCCACCGTCTCGGAGCAGATCAGGCACACAGGCTTAGAGCTGCATGCAGGCAGAATGAACACTCCTCTTTAAAAGCTCTGTTCTCACAATCTACCTTTCTCTTCTTAGAGCACGCCATCTTTCTCTTGAACTGCAATGAAGCTTTCTCTCTCACTGAAGGCACTCTTTTCTTCTGTCAATTTTGCCGCGCTTGCGTGCACCAGTCGCACAGCTCGTAGGGCAGGCTATCATCTGATTGGCTACTGGCATTATAAGGTTTAAACAAAAACATAGCCTACCATAAAGTTATAGTTAATTTAATGTATTTAACAGGTTTATAAAAGTCACCCAAACATTAGTTGTTAAAATCTCTTGGTCAAAATTATATATACCCGTATTGGTCCGAATATAAGACGACCCTGATTATAAGACGACCCCCCGTTTTTCAACACAAACATTTAGAAAAAAAGATTTGCAGACCAGATTTGCAGAACAAAGAACAGTGAATTAAACACTTGTTATATCAATGACAATAATAATAATGCCAGTAAAGGCCACGGCACTTTCAAGGCAAAATATGTACAGTATGATTCAAAATTAATATCAAGCAACATTGGAACATTTTTAAATAACATAGAAAAATACAGACCACATATTTAACTAAACTTAACCAAAATTCGCCAAACTTCTCCTCCGATCTCTGTCTATCACACACGTCCTCTGCCCCGCTGTGTTTGCTCTCGCTGTCATCGCTCCCCAGCTGCTCCGCTTCCACCGGCTCCGCCCAAAGCGCGTTTTCTCTGACGTTTTCAAAAACTCTCCGGTCAACCTCACTGAAACGGCCACTTTGAGGACCACGGTAGGATTTGCGCTGACTGTTGACGTCTTTGAGACGTTATTTTGGTGCTCGCCATCTTCTTACGTTACACTCCGTGACCCCAAACATCTTGGCAGCTTGGCAGTTGTTACTTGACTCTGCCTTATTGACGACCATTATTTTAAAATTGGCATCATAGCTCCTCCGCTGTTGTTGATTGACCTGACCCACTTTTGAGCCACTTGTCTCTAATGGTCAGCCTGTCTTTAAACACCGGTAACGGTCTGGTTGTTAAGGACGCTGGACTACTTCTTCCCGGAACCAATTTCTGGCGCAACCTGCGGCCGCGAATGTGTATTGACATTTAAAGGGAGAGGCGAAGAAGAGAAACTGCGCTCTGAATACTAGACCCCGAATATAAGACGACCCGACTTTTTCGGACCTATTTCGATTGGAAAAAAGGCAGTCTTATATTCGGACCAATACGGTATATAAAAAAAAAATCGCATTATTAATATTATTGTTGCAATTGTGTCTCGGTCCGGAGAGGACGTCAGTTGGGTCCGGACCCGGACCGCGGTCCGCCTATTGCCGACCCCCGCTGTAGGCCATCCTTGATGCAGATGTCTAACAAACGTAAACTACAGTGTCAACGAGATGGAAATAGCCGATGATGCGCTGCAGCGATAGAGATCAAACTTCGCCCTCCTGTTTTCTACCCGACAGCCTTTGAGCCCTGTGGCGCCTGCTGCTATTCATTCCACGTGATGGGATGAATTATGGCGCAGGCCGTTCATGGGTATCATAGGGACGTTTGTTAATCTGTGTGTTGTGTGTTGCTGGTCTTTGGCGAAGGGGCTTCATCAAAGCGGGGATGGTCGTTGAACAATGGCAGTCCGAGGGTTGTGGGTCTGTGAGTTAAAATGTCCACGGGGGATTGGCCGGTTGTTGAAGACGACTCATCCTCACATCTCTTAACTTCAAGGACACCCTTTCATTTAAATATCTGCTATAAATGATTCATTTAATATTGATGAATATTTAACATTTCTTAATAAATGATTATGTATGCTGTTATGCATTACATGTATCTGCATAAGCAAGGCAGATTCCTTTCCGCATGTGCATCTGCCATTTTATTTGTGTTAATGCATGGCTATACATGTGTGTGAATGTCTGTGTGTGTGTGTGTGTGTGTGTGTGTGTGTGTGTGTGTGTGTGTGTGTGTGTGTGTGTGTGTGTGTGTGTGGTGTGTGTGTGTGTGTGTGTGTGTGTGTGTGTGAGAGCGTGCATGCATGCTTGTTTTCGTGTGTTCCCTTGTGTGCACCATGGGAGTTGTCTTGCTCCGGTTGTATTCTGACATTTGATTTATGTTAGTGTGAAACCATTTTCATGCGAGCCATTATGCAATCTATAAAAGCAAGTGTGTGGGTTTCTGTAAGCATGGGGACATGCTGCCGCATAGTTAGCATACCAAGTGGCTCCTCTTCATAAATTTCATTACACTATAGACATTGCTGCAGCTCCGACCATAAGCTAAAGGTGCCATTGTCTAATGGAGGAGGAGACTGCAGCAAAGGCATGATATTGTCAATGTTTTGAGTCACAGTTACCTGTCTGGGATTTATTTATTATTTTCATGCAACCCGTTTTATTGCACTCATTGGGATGCGACTGTATTTTACAGATTAAAACGCTATCTATTAGCATTGATGAACAGCGTTACCAGAAAAAAGAGAGCAGATGGACGGTTAGAAAACACAATCCGACTAAATTTCCACAATGAAAGTTCTTATTTTCATGTTTAATTGTGAATGAGATGTGCTGAATATCATTAAATCATAGACCGAAGAAAATACATGCATACACATGAGCGGGCACACACAGACACACACGAAACCACACACTCACACACAACACCATACATGGCCCTCCACCCCCCCGACACACACACACACACACACACACGCACACACACACACACACACACACACACACATGCAGACTCAGAGAGAGACAAAAAGAGAAGAAAGGCCTTGAGGGCGCACCTGAGATTAAATGATACATCTCTCTTTCTCTCTCTTTATTCAATCATCTGAAACCATTTCTTCCATCTCAATTCACCATTTTGGGGCGGGATTGTGTCTGCGAGATCTCAAACGGACACAGTAGCCAACGTATTAGCAAACATGTGTTTTACATTGATGGCTATCTCACTTTACAATAGGACTCTGTGGCCAGTTTAACACATTCTACAATTACATTGGCTGGGCCCGCCGTGAAACCCTATGAATTGTGATTACCCAGATGCACTGCCTCTAACACGGTTCCCTTTTATCAAGACCCAATAATACCCCTACTCCAGAGTGCAGGGTAATACGCCCCTGGACTCTTTTAAATCTATTTAAATTCACCTACACCCAGCCGAGACCTATTCATCTGTACACTCCCAGCGCTTTTCATGATCCTGAAAATAGATACCTTTTACATCACGAGGCAATACAATGACAATTAGATTACGCCGGCTGCACTCTTGGTCATTCATGCGGCCGCTGGGGGCCACGTGATTGGTGGAGAGGAGGGCTGTGGCGGGCCGGCTCAGCTGGGAGACAGAGGTGGTGCTCCATTGCTGGATAAGGGGGAACCTCTTTATGTGCAGCCGGTGCCTCCTCTGATGTGATTTCATCTCCTTATTTTTTTTTCTCTTACTTTGGATGATAAAGAAAGTGCAGTGGTCTGTCGAGGGACGGACATTAGGAAGGGACGTTACAGGTGGCGAATGAGATTGAGGTATTCTGCGTGCTCTCTGATACCTCTGCCCAGGAAGGGTTGATGAAGCGCATTTGCCTCTGTGTGTGGAAAGGAAAGTATTT
>NC_082395.1:19291495-19293995 GCF_031168955.1 Gadus macrocephalus | reverse complement strand
CTTGGCTCTTGTGAAGCTTATGTTTGGCAGAGGAGACATAATGTCCACAATTAGGCTTCACCCTTTTTCTTCTTTTCACGCATATATCTTTCTTTTGTACTCAAAGATACACATTTTAATTCACTGGAAGTGCTGGAAGGGAACGAGTTAGTGGGTGGTTTGGGATTGGGAGCGTTGAGAAATTAGAGTATTTTACTGCTCCTCCTTCTGCTTTAAGATTCAAAGATTTGGTCCCCTCCGCAAAATCTTATCAAATGCTTAAAATATACAGTAAAAAAAAACTAAAATAGGAGAAATAGAAATCCAACCATAGATCATTATCAATAATTGGATTGAAATAAATTTAATTAAATTGCATAAAACTATCAAATTTTGCTTAATTTGATAGATCATTATCCAAACACAATGAAAACATTTTCTATAGATGCATTTATGTAGTGGCTGTTTCTTTAAAGTTGACCCTGCATGCTCCCTGTCAGTTGTTTGATAAAAATGTGGTCACCAATCTCACTTCATTGGCTCTCGTTGTTCGCAGAACTGAGCGCTTGATGAGGCTTCATAGCAGAAGCCGGTAGTGGTTTGTGACGATGAGCCACAATGCAGATTGTGCACAATTCTTCCAGATTTCTTATCCATGCCCTGTTAACCTATTTCTTCGTTGTGAGAATGCAAAGCTTGTGGTAGCAGTATAACATTCCCGACTGCACGCCGTATCTGACAAATGAGCCTGCAATTGTCCTATTTATCTGTGGTTTCTGCGTTGTTCTATGAAGCCTTCCTCTGATGGCCGTTTGCTTCTCATCTCAGTATTACCACCACCAACTGCATACACAGACTCCCTGACAAATGAAAATCGCATAAATAAGTGCAAATAACCTGCCTCAGTGACCTATGTCACTGATTGGGAATTTGACTTTACCTCCATCCCTCGTTTCTGAGATGTCTCATCCCAAGCCCTGTACAACCCTTGTATCCTCGTCCTTATTATTATTAATAATAATAATAATAATAATAATAATAATAATAATAATAATAACTTAAATGTATATAGCGCCTTTCAAGGCACCCAAGTTTGCTTAAAAAAAGTGGGAATGGGGGTTTGGGGTGGGGTGGGGGCAGGGAGGGTTAAGGAGGGGAGGGTCAAAGAGAAGAGGTATGCTTGAAGTGCTTTTTTAACCGTGTCAGAGAGGGGGCAGAACGGATGTGAAGTGGTAGGTTACGCCATAGGGCAGGTGCAGTTGCACAGAAGGCCCTAACACCATAAGTTCTTATTGCGGTGGGTCTTCTCAGGCAGGGGTCTAGGGGGGATCCTGAGTGTGTGTGTGTGTCGCGGCCCGCTCCTGTAATTACCCCGGCTCTCACATTGTGGTGGAGGAGTTCAGGGGGAGAGCTGCTCCTGCACACATTTGGGTATTATCATAAACACAGCACATTAACACTTGTTCCTCGCTTGTCGGGGTATAAATTAAGTCTGCAGGTGTCCCACCGAGGCTTACCCCTGATACTAATTAAGCATGATAATTAGGGTTTGTTAAATTCACTCTTTTCAACCGTCGAATCCCCCCCTTGGAATACAACCATCACAGATTGCAGACAAGAGAGAGAGAGAGAGAGAGAGGAGGAGAGAGAGAGAGAGAGAGAGAGGAGAGAGAGAGAGAGAGAGAGAGAGAGAGAGAGAGAGAGAGAGCGAGAGAGAGGTCTTACAGGATACTCCACAGGAAACACAGGACCAATGTAGAAAGGACCAATGGGTGTAGGAGGAGATTGTTCCCCTGTGCTGGGTGGAGGTGTGGTGGGGGGGGAGGGAGGGTGAATAAATGCGGGCTGGCTTGTAATTATGATTTTGCGCGTGACAATTCTCATTCATCTGACTTGAATGCGCGCCTGTGTTGTGTGGGGTAGAGGCACACACCCGTTTTTGATGAGGTTCCTCCTCTTCATCTACAAGAGAGAGAGAGAGAGCGCCATTCATTTACACAAGAGAATGCCCCCATCCCCCCCCCCCCTTTTTCCTCTGCTCTCCTCTCCCTCCGCCGTCTCCATGACCTTGGAGGCTGGCATACCTTATTGAGCAAGAGACAAGAACAAAGAAACAGGGAAATAACAGAAGGTTAAGGCTGCTGGCGTCTGTTGAAAAGCGCTACAGAGGCCAAAGTATAAGTTGTGCCTCATTTTCCTGAGAGTGAAAACAAAGAGGGCGTGCAGGCGAGAGACAAAGCTATAGGCTTGAATCCCTGAGCTGTGGAGCACTTTAGCGGATCAGAGCAATGGTCGGAACAGCCCTACAGTTGGGTCAATAAAGGACAAAGATCAGAAGGATTTATGTTATGCCTTTTGTGCGGAGGAAGTGTCCCAACCTACTGCTTGTATTCTATTTTCATGTGTTAGTAATTAATAATTGAGGGTGGCGTTTTATTTGTCGATGGATGGGTGTTCTCACTTGGAACGTGGAACGCAGGAGAAGAGGTGAGCGCAGGGGAGAGAACGAAAAAGAAAACAG
>NC_082395.1:19274940-19291395 GCF_031168955.1 Gadus macrocephalus | reverse complement strand
ACCAGGGATTGCCTGTTGTGCACTCTCCTGTTTATGGATCTCATAGCTCTTTACAACACACTTCAAAAATTAATCACCCCAGAGTCCCATACAAGTCTGGAGCACACATCTGCCCAGCGGATCTGGCCAAGCTCATTCACGCCAGGAGCAGCCTTCAGCGAAAACAATCCGACCAAACATCACCCGAAGCATTCAAACTCGATTGCAGCGGATGACGAAAAAAATAAAAAAAAACGTAAAGAACAAAAAATGATGTTCGTCCTTATTTAAAAATCCATTTATGTTAAATCACTCTGGAGAAGAATTGATGAATCGCTACTGGATCCCTTCCAATATCGCCAAGCGGGGCTCGACAGTGATGACACGTCGCCCCCGCCATCTTGCTAATGCGGCGGCCGCCGACTTCCCAGCGCGGGATTTTTCCAACCGGGCCCCCGGCTTTCAGAGCTCTCCTGTGGGCCTCTAAACGGTTGCTCCGAGCAGCTAGGGAGGCCGGTCCTCTGAACACCAGGACTCTCTCTCCCCCCTCCTGTCTGCTGTCATTTTCACCCCGCTGATTTAAGATCCGCGGCAGGCTGGCGCTCGCGCGTGCGCCGGAGGCGCTGTGATTCCAGAGAGGAAGTCGTAAAAAACAGAAGAATGAAAACCGAGGCGGTGAAGGGGAAAGAGGAAACAGGAGGAGGAGGTGAGAGGGACATTGCGAGTGATAGAGCGATAGGGAGGAGAGAGCGAGAGGGGAGAGAGCGATAAGCCTTGCTGAGAGGGACAGGGTCTTGGAGAGAGCGGTTTAGTGAGAGAGAGAAAAAGAGAAAGAGAGAGAGAGAGAGAGAGAGAGAGAGAGAGAGAGAGAGAGAGAGAGAGAGAGAGAGAGAGAGAGAGAGATGAAGGGAGAGAGAGGGACAGAGTTTGGGTTTATTATTAGAGTTTTAATGTAACGTCGAGGCACCATGACCTTTTCTGCTGCTCGACACAAACCTCCGTATTTTTGCGTCTTTCCCGTTTTTCAAACAAACTTTTATCTCTTTCCGCCGAGTACTAACTCCTTGTAGTTGGTTTTCCCTAATTTGAGCCAAAATGCCATAAAAACATGAACATTCGTATTAAGATTATATCACATGCAGCCAAAAACATGAATAATTTAACAAAGGTCAGTGGACAATAGAAAAAATGTCATATTTGAGACAACTCACGTGTCACGGTTGAGCTTCTACTTAATTCTATACCCAACGACGCGTAGCCTGAATCGTAAACGGAAAATAATCCCGAGACTTGACGAGAACGGTTGACTCTCCCACATTAAGGGGAGGGCATCATACCTTTTTATAAGATAATTACACCGGCCTGCCTGTGGCAGAGGAGAGGCTCTTGAGAGTCTCTCCAATGAGTGGGACCTCTGATGTTTCATGCGGGGTCAAGAGGATCCCCGCTCACCTTGAACGCTTCTTTAAAACCCGAGGAAAGGTGTTACGATGCTCAGCCTGCAGGCCTTTCCTCATTATTAGTGCAGCGTGCGAGACCAGGACGACCAGATGGGACGGTGGGGTTGGGCCCATTAGAAAGCCCTCCTTATTGTAATCATCCACTTCCACACAGAGTTCAATAGCAGGTGGGTTGCTCCCTCCACCTTTGCAGTGCCCCTACCGGAGCAGGAACATCGCTGTGTGCTCGTACATGTAATTAAAATCCAGAAAGGGCCGGATGTGACTGTGGTGGCCAAATTATTAATAGACAGCTCATGTTACATACAGTGAGCCTATGGATTCACAAAGGCATCAGTCAAATTGAGTAAAGGAAGGTCACAGGGCGGTTCTGGGTCCAGTAAGACTAGTCTGGGTCTAGTAAGACTAGCCCCTGCAGAAGGAATATCGTTGAGCTAGCCTGGGTCTAGTAAGACTAGCCCCTGCAGAAGGCAGATCGCTGGGCTAGCCTGGGTCTAGTAAGACTAGCCCCTGCAGAGGGAAGATCGATGGGCTATTCTGGGTCTAATACTAGTCTGGGTATAGTCAGACTAGCCCCTCCAGTCCAGTCGGACTAGGCCCTGCAGGAGGAAGATCATTTGGCTAGTCTCGGACTAGACAGACTCAGCCAAGGCAGATCAACTCTTCTGGCATCTCACCTCCTGGGTGTCTTCACGCTCATCTGGGTAAATAATTTAATGCTTTCAGGGGTAGAGCTGCGTGTATAAAAAGGGGCTATAATATCAAGGAGCCTTCCGGCACCCATGTTCCCAATGAAGCCGTGAGGAGAATCCCAATCATATGTTCCACCAACCCGGTATCACGCGATCGCGTGCTCCTGCGCACAAACGTTAATCTATTGAAGCGTGTTCCAGAGCACGATAGTCCGACTTTTTGCGTGTTACACAGAACGAAATGTAAACCAATGCATTCTGAATGGGAGTGTTCTAAGACAATTAACGTGCTCCACAAAACGGTACGAGAGAGAGAGAAAGAGAGAGAGGGAGGGACAGAGAGAGAGAGAGAGCGAGAGAGGCTTCAGAAAGGGTGTGCGCAGATAGTACAGTGCACCCTAGTTATGTTTATGCCAAAACCACAAATGCTATATGTATATATATATATATATATATATTGCCTAATTATATATATTGCCTATATATATATGTATAGGCTATATATATAATTAGGCTATAATCCAGGGCGACGCTCACTTCCGGGTTGGCCAACATACGTCATCCCTCCACTCGACTGTAAAAACAAATGTTCAAATTGAATGAGAATAATAATAATTCTGCCATAGTATTTATTTAAGGGGGGGGGATACAAGTCTTTTGGCCATTTGTAGTGTTGATCAGCAGAGAAATAATTTGTCCGCAAAGACGGTGACGGCAGCCAAGAGCTTCCATGGAAACGTTCTACCCATGTTAAATAGATTTAGTTGGCAGTTCCTTTTCTGCCCATTCTTTTTTAAACTTGTGGAAGCACTTTGCAGTACTGGGAGACACCATTTCTAACGGCAATGGAGCTAGATTCGAAAAATATCAAAAGATGCCCAAAGCAAATACCTTTAACCCATAGTTGTGTTTTATCAAATTAAAACATTTCAGAGTTTCATTGACCACAAATTGAGCAGAAATATTTTACATACAAATCTTTAAATACTTTAACCACATTAAGAAAAATACATTCGTTAATTTTTTTTATTAGTGAAGCCACAAGTTTTGCACATTATCCAAACAGAATACCTGAAATGTTGATATTTCAGCCCTTTCGGGTTAAAGCAAGAGAAAAGGACAACCTAACAAGAGTGAAAAGTTTGGGTTAGGTGACCTATAGTTCAAAGATGTCCCTGGTCAGGTAGACTAAATAAAAGTGTATTCCCAATTGCTCCAGGACATTCGTGTAATTTACTTGTGAGCTCTCCCTCAAGCCTAGAGAGACATCAGTGTTGAACCACCAACTGAAAGAGGGTATTTGCCATTAGTATGAGTGACAACATTTCATGGCTATTAATTTAGTTCATTATATTTAGCCGATTTGAATAGACTTTTCTAGCAGGCGAGGCTGTCAAAGAACTAAATATGGAGCAACTACAAAAAGTAAATTTGCAGCATGACATTATACAAAAAGTATATGAACTGTTCTAGCAGATATGTTTTAGAAGTCTCTTTTGATAGGCAGTGAAAAATACATTCGTTAATTTTTTTTATTAGTGAAGCCACAAATTTTGCACATTATCCAAACAGAATACCTGAAATGTTGATATGTCATGTCATGTTAATTATTCTGTTGTTACAAATGAAGACTAATACTTTCCACATATTGCGATCCAAGTTACTGGCTGCAGTCTTGGATTTTATAGTTCTATATGAATAGATTCAATTTACTAAACTATTAATCATGCTTCAGAAGAATTAACCTTTCTTGGATGGCAGATCTACCACAAGCCTCCATTGCCACAACCTCCAGATGGCTTACAACCTACGGCAACTCCTCGACTACTGCAAGCCAACAAATTGGCTCTTGCACACCAGACACGCATTTTGCTTTATTTTAGGTTTTCAAGCATCTTAAAATATCCAAATCATCGCTCCAATACACAAGTCAGCTAATGGCCTACAAGGAAATGCTGAAGCTAGTGTTAGTGATGGCGATAGAAATGGACAAGCTTGCGTGTACAAATATGCAACTAGAATTGCAAGGTTCACAGCCCAGTTGCATGTGGTCACAACCGTTGGATTGTAAGCAAGGGTAAAAAAAAAAAAAAAAAACTTCCCACAAACTAGTCAACATGGTCAATTGAAAGCCTGTACAAAACGACCCTGGAATAGTGAAATGCAGCTTTACTTCGGATGAATTAAGCCAAATTGCATAAACATCCAATGGTAAACAGTATACAAATGCAATCAAGGTTGCACTCACACTAGGCCATCTGGCCGTGACCGTCGCAACTGTGGCCTGGCCACGGTAGGCTCTTGTACATACGCCATCACGTCGCTAGCATCCAAACAATTCTACCAAACCTTAACCAACTAGTGAAAAATGGAACAAAACTTTAGCACACACCCAGTGACTAATCACCTTGTCCAGGGGTGTTCCAACGTGGTTTACCGAAGGGCCTTGTGGACTTAAAGTAAGCCACACATTTGACAGAGACAGCACGGGAATGACGTTAAACTAAGCTAATCTACAGGTTACTAGTGCTAGTGCAATTACATGAGCATTTTGCACAATATTTGTACTCCAATGCTACGTAAAGCAGGCTTCTTCAGAAACCCGTAGCCTGCTACATTGAAGGGCATCTGTAACAAATCCTGACCAAGACCGAAAGATGGCTCTGGAAGCCACTACGGCCCACGCAGCAGATTACTGCGTGGACCGTGGTGGCTTCCAGATCAACCCTTCGGTGGACCATTCATACACATGTATTCCGAGGATGTTTTGAAGACACTGTCACGATAACAAATTTTTCTGGGCGATTAATTGCCCCAGGAATTATTGCGAAAAGCGATAATATTGCCGTTTTTCAACTAATATAATGATAAAGTACACCCTTGCGAAGATCAATAAACCTTTATTTTTAAAGAACACTGGAACTGGACGTCTGGAAGACATTTAAAATATCCAGAATAAATTAGCAAAACAACAATCTATTATTAACAAAAAATGCTCTTGAATAAAAACCAAACACCACCAAAAACAATAAATAAAATTGAAACACTAAATAAAAAGGATGTAAACACGATTGCGCCAGGACTCCGCCTCCCACACAGACAATGCAACAAGTTAGTAGCCGCGTTTACATGGCACATCTGATCCGCATAGATTTCTATGCGGCATAGATCTGTTCCTAAAATGTGTTCCGAATGTAGGCTACTGTATACATGGCAGTAACAAAAGTGTCCGTTCTGTCTCTCGCGCACACCTGACACATCTCTGGACCGGCGGCGACATAATGGATGTCTTATCACTATCGGGGATTTTAAATTTGATTTTAATGAAAGCACAGCAGGAGAGAGCTTTTCTCTGCCTGCTCCTTCAATTAAGAAGGAAGAGGACAGCGCAGCAACGTCAATTTCTCGTCAGATCTTTATATTTACCTTAAGCGCCGCCGCAAACAAGAGGAATTTGGATGCGAGTCTGCAGCCAAGACTGGTGGGAGAGAGTGGTCTTACAGGAATTTAGTGACCAGGAATCCTCGAAGGTCCATTTGCGAACTACTGCAGCTGCCATCTCTCTAAGTTAAGAAGTATTTTAACGTTCAGCCTGCAAAAGTACTACTAGCCTACTCATTTACAGTTACCTCGGACGCGCGCGGACACTACGATACGCGAACACGTCATTAATAAACACCCATGTCCCGTCGCTTAGCAACCGGACACGCTTACCGGACTACTTTTACGGAGTGATAACAAAGACGTGAATCAGGCAATAAATCCACTTTCCTTGACAGCGGTGAAGTTCGGTGTGCTTAAAAGTACCGACGGAGCTCAGTGGACCAATTGCGAACTACTGCGGCTGCTCGAAGTTAAACCCCAATCTATTCGGAATAAGTGCATACATGACGATTAAAACGGACTACGCCACCTCTTCTATTCGGCATAGAATCTATGCCGAACAGATAATTGTATTCCGAATGAGGCGTATACATGATCATGATGTGTCCATGTCAACGCGGCTACTGACACTTGACGAGGGGGTTTACTCGTTGTGCCCTGTAATTATGAGCCGGAGCCCGATTTCAACCCGACATTTGTTACTTAGGCCTACCCTGCTAAATATATATATATAATATATAAATATATATAATGAATAGAACGCCGGTCACTATCGGGAAAATAAGCCCAGACAGGGCGAACAGGCGACCGACGCGCAGCGGAGGTGTCTTGCTTCACCCTGAAGGGGCTTATTTTAGATAATGACCGGCGACGTTCTATACTACATCATCCCGCTTATTACAAGGCTACTTGCCAAGATGAATAAAAAACTTCACATGGTGTGTCTTTTTACAATTTATTCGTTAGCAGCATTCGTAGTGTTGATCAGCAGAGAAATAGTCCTTCAAAGACGTTGACGTTGCTTAGAAAAAACGAAGACGCTGGGGTTGACAAGTTACCGGACTATCTATGCAAGTGAACGGAGCGTTCCACGGCATTGAGAAGACCCGTGTAATAAAGGCCTATAATATTTCTGTTTATGGCATAGATTTCTTCTCAGATTAGGCCAATAAAGCAATGATTTAAAAATAAGAGTTTGAATGAAAATTATCGCTAATTTTAATTTATCGCGCAATTAATTGATTTATTGCATATCGCGACAGGCCTAAGTCCCATGGCACTAGATTCCTTTGAAGACTAAGTTGGTATGGGGGGGCCCAAAGGGGGCCCCCCCATAGATCTTGTCAGTCAAACACACACACCACATAAGAAAAACACACACACCACAAGATACAAATCAGCAAAGCTAGGTTAACAAACAGCGGCGACATGCATGCCAAGGTGCAAAGAGCAGGGATACTGATGGCTTGTGTCTGAGGAGACAGCCCAAAAACGTCAACATTTAATAAAGGAAAATAACTTTTACTCACTGCGGTGGTCTGTTTCGAAGTGCCATGTTGGTAGCAATATTTGTCTGGGCTGTTCAGTCAAATGCCCACAAAAACAAACACGCAGCAACGCATAGGCCTACTTTCAGTTTGTATAAAGTGACAATATAGTGATCTGCAATCTAGATCGAAAACTTTCAACCCTCACTAAACCCCCACCTCGATTGACACAGGCCGATGCGAAAAGTAATCCAAACCCATTGTGTTCACCTTTAATATAGGGGTGCGTGACAGGTGATCTCAATTAAGAGCTAATCAGAAAGAACTCGGCCATGAGTGAGACGTTCAAAACGAGGACGAGGATTTAACGGAATTGCTACCATTCAAATTCAAATTTCTTTATTATTGGATAGGGTATGATATCAATGATTTGGGCTTTGAGTAGGCCTATATTTCTTAAATATATTTCTTAAATTTTTTCACCCCTTCGCCTTTTGAATATGAAATCTATAATCTCAGCCTCTCTATAATTTGCCCAACACATATTTTATTGTTCAAATAAAATCCCATCCTTATTTTGCCATTCATATTGAATCTTTACTGTCTTTCATTGTACAACACAATCATCTAATAATTATTCATAACGCTCTTCCATCTCCTTGGCTGCATTAAGACGAGGCTCATCAGCTGACAAGCCTCTCAGCCCCGCCCACTGGCTACCTGTAGCAGGTAGGCAAACACAGAGGACCCAGCAGACGAAGGAGAGAGAGAGCAGTCACAGCTGTCACATCTGTTGCCTGAAGATTCTTTGTTTGTCTCCAACAAAACCTTCCAAACAGATGAATCATTGGCTCATCCCAGAAGTGTCAAATTTCTTTTGTGTGTCAAAACGGGCAGGGTGGTCGTGGACTCCTGAAAAATACTATGGTTGTTTTGTATGTAGAATAAAATGCCATTGTACATTTAAAAAAAAAAGGGAAGACTTTCACAATGCAGGATTCTGGGAATGCAGTGGTGGAATCCCGATAACACCTGTTCCCTAATAAATGGGCTCAAGATTCTGAGTCTGCCTGCAAGAGGTTGTGTGTGTGTGTGTGTATGTGTGTGTGTGTGTGTGGTTGCAACCCGGTATCACGCGATTGCGTGCTCCTGCGCACAAACGTTAATCTATTGAAGCGTGTTCCAGAGCACGATAGTCCGACTTTTTGCGTGTTACACAGAACGAAATGTAAACCAATGCATTCTGAATGGGAGTGTTCTAAGACAATTATATCTGTACGGAGCTCCATAAGGGACATTAGGGAGAACGCTCCCGGACAGAACCTTAGTTTGGAAGTCATGCTTAGTGACACGACAAATAGCCTACTTCTAATTGAAATACAAAATTTAGAAAATAGGCCTACGTGTCCCTGATCACGTTTCAATAGATTAAATAACGTGACAGTGTCACGTATTTCCGTGAGACCATACCCGTACTTCCATGAGTATACTTAAAGGAAGTATACTATCCGCACTATCTACTACGTTATTTTTTCAGATGTGAGTGCTGTTCCAAATCGAGTACTCCGTGGTGCACTAACCGGAAATTACGATCACGACTGCCGCCGTGGCTCCTCCCCCGCAATAAACATCCCGCTTTGAACGGTGAACTCTTTACGCCTAGCAGCTATAAAAACTATAAAAACTACAAAATGACTCTATTAATGCAGGCTATGTGGAAAATGCGCCGACTTTGGCTCAGCCTGGCTCCGCCTCTTCCGCTACGTAGCTAAGATGGCTGCCGTTGAGTACGGGGAGTGTCCTTCGATCCACACTTCAGGATTAGCCCGTTTTGAGTACGGAATCCGGGTCCTTGAAGTATACCTCTTTTCGCCGGATCTGAATTGGAACGTACTGCGTACTAAAATTTTGGCTAGTAAGTACGGACAGTACGGGTATTGGAACACGGCACAGGTTCGAGCGTGTGCATGGGTTGAATTGCGTGTGTCTCACGCCGAATGCATGAGACATGAGAGCCCTGTACTTACGTGACACAAACCAGCACCGCAAACGTTCTCTCCCGCTTGAGATGATGTCTTTCTTTATAGGTTCATGGGTCTGATTCGCCGATTTCCCATGCTGATATCCCCGGAGATTCTCGGGCATCTATACATATATATAGGCAATATAATTAGGCAATATATATATATATATATATATACATATAGCATTTGTGGTTTTGGCATAAACATAACTAGGGTGCACTGTACTATCTGCGCACACCCTTTCTGAAGCCTCTCTCGCTCTCTCTCTCTCTCTCTCTCTCTCTGTCCCTCCCTCTCTCTCTTTCTCTCTCTCGTACCGTTTAGTTAATTGTCTTAGAACACTCCCATTCAGAATGCATTGGTTTACATTTCGTTCTGTGTAACACGCAAAAAGTCGGACTATCGTGCTCTGGAACACGCTTCAATAGATTAACGTTCGTGCGCAGGAGCACGCAATCGCGTGATACCGGGTTGGTTCCACTCACCTATAGTAGCACGGAATTAGCCACACTGACACCGAACAATGCTAATCTTGAGCTGAAGGACGTGTTTGTTAAACTGTAAGGGGTGCCACAATTCAATTTAAAGTGATGATCCATTCTGCTGCTCTATATCTACTTTAGCCCTTTGCATTCTGCCGGTGGGTAACATGCTCTGTTGTATTTTTAATCCTTTCCAACTTCTACGTTATGTGTGTGTGGGTGTAGGTGTGTGTGTGTGCGTGTGCATGAGTGTATGCGTGCGTGCGCATGCATGCATGTGTATGTGTGTGCGTGGTCAGTGTGCGTGCGCGTGTGTGCATGTGTATGCGTATGTGTGTGTGTGCTTATGCGTGTGTGAATGTGTGTGTGACTTTTGCACATATTTTCTGTGTGCCTCTTTCTTTCCTTTAATCTAAACGGACACTTTGTCTCACTGTTGTTTCTTCAAATAGATTTTTATCCTTATTATTTATAAATATATATATATGTATATATATATATATATATATGTAATTGTGACAAAAATAGGAAGTGAAAGTTTCCCCAGAATAACATGAACTCCCATGAGGTAATGTAACTCGGTCATATGGTTCAGGATAGAGGTGTGCAGCCAAAGAATAAAAATGTGCGTGTGTCTGTCTGTGTCTATGTGTATGTGTGTGTCTCTGTGTATGTGTCTATGTATGTATGTATGTTGGACGGTATTTAAGTCTGCATGTGTGTGACTGTGTGTGTGTGTGTCTGTGTGTGTCTGTGTGTGCATGTGAGTCTGTGTGCGTCTGCGTGTGTGTCTGTGTGTGTGTGTTTGCGCGTGTGTGTGTGTGTGTGTGTGTGTGTTTAGGGCACAGCCGGCCCATACATCACATCCACTTTACAGTGTTTCTCTGTGAGTCATTTGCATGTCATTACAGCTTTGTTTTATAAGTGAGAGGCCATTAAGGGAGCTGCTCCATAAAAAGCTTGTTAAAATGGGGGAATGCAGCAATACGTAATTTTAAAAAAGCCAAAAGCCTTCTACCTCCGCTTTGTCAACAAAGCCGCCTGTTGAAAAGGTGGAGGGAGGAGAGACAGAGCGCGAGTCGTTGCACTGCAACTTCTATCACCGTTTAGGATCCATGCGGCAAAATTCATTACATCCCCGTTCTTCTGTTTTTATCTATGGGTTTAAAATGTCTGTTATTTACTCAACCTTATGCTGTCACCATCTGGTAAAAGCAGCAACGCTTAAACTCGTAGGATTCAAACGAGTCCGGGACGCGAGATACAGGCTGCTCTGCATTCATTAGCTTGAAGATAATCTGAACTGGATGAGTGTCACTGATATACGGGCTAGTTGACGGCATGCAGGAGGTGCGTTTATGTTTTCTTGTCTCCTTATGTTTGCAAAAAAGTGTAAGACACTAAAAACTCAAATAAGGGTTGAAATAACGACAAAGCTTGTCAAGGGAAGTGAGATAGGAAGTAATGAAAATAGTGCAACAAACTGATTTGTGTTATTTCAAAATCTAATTCAGTAAGGAATAACTTCAACAGAAACGTTAAATTGGCTGATTAAATTACAACACAGTGTGTGCAGTGTGAACACGATCTCCAGTGGACAAAGACATCAACATGTGAGCCCGTCCCTGTGTGTTTTACTATAAAGAAAGGTGGCTGAATGCAGCGGCCGGGTGCAAATGAAGCAGAGCTCGACGTGGAGCCCCTTCCTAGCATCGGGCCGGCTCTGGGTGTAGCAGGCAGACCTCAGCCCCTGGATTGAAAGCATGTGTCCCACATCTGGATCTGCTTTGCAGAGTCGTAGAGGGCACGTTCGTGACAACCCCGGCACGTGGCAACGCAAAGCCAAGAGCCTTTCAGAGAGAATGCCATTATAACTCACTCATGACGGACATTTTAGTGCGGCCAAACAATTATGACAGACTTTGCACGTTTCCACACACAACCATAAGCAGTGGTCTTATTCGTGTGTGTGTGTGTGTGTGTGTGTGTGTTGGGGGGGGGGGGGGGGGGGGTAGACTGTATTTGAAGCCAATTTCACAAGAGGTTTTATTTTGCCGTCAGAGAGAAATAGTCTACTTGTTTTATGATTTAAATTCACCAATATATTATCGAAGCAGTATACTTTCCAATGTTTTTGGTCGTGGGTCAGTAAGAGAAATGTTGTGTTATGATTGCATTATGCAGGTGTTGGAGCTGCAGGTGCACTGTTCACATTTTAAACACATATTGTAACTCTCTGGGTTTCTGTGTGCGCATGAAATGTGATGTTTTATTCTCCTATTAAAAGTGGGCCTAAATGCATTTGGCACCAGACTCCTCTTTGGTTTAAGCTATTGCAATTCAAGTCATTTACTGAACAAAGAATAAGCCTTTCTTGCAATTCTGCAATATCTAAACTCGAAAAATACGTCGCACAATTAATATATTTTAATTCATACACAGTACTGAATTATGAAATACAGTTCATTTATTAATGTATCTTTTCACATTGCCTCTTTCCCCTTCATATTTGTAAAAAAAAACAACTTAGCACTTAGCTCACCATGCTATTTATAAAACATACAACTCTGTGTTTTGTTGTGCCCTTCCCCTCGCATGTCCTCCACGGACTTTCTTTCTCCTCCTCCTCCTCCTCCTCTTCCTCTCTCTCTCTCTCTCTCTCTCTCTCTCTCTCTCTCTCTCTCTCTCTCTCTCTCTCTCTCTCTCTCTCTCTCTCTCTCTCTCTCTCTCTCTCTCTCTCGCACTGTTTTGCTCTTTTCCAAACAACGTTCCTCCGTGCCTCTGCCTCCGCGGTCCCTCCCCCCCGCTTCTCCCTCCCTCCCTCTCTCTGCCGCCTCCCTCTCCCGGACATGACAGTGTGGGGGGATAAGGGAAGAGTAATTATGGTTCAGTGAGGCTGCCAGGTGTGATAAATGACTAATAAGGGGAGCGGAGCCCTGGGTCCTCTAAGGAGGACTATTACAGTCTTATCAGCACCGGGCTGCAGCTCACCGCCTGGCCCGGGACAAGGGCCCTTGTAGCAGCGCTCGCCCCGCTCCTAACCCCTTCACCTCAGCCATCCTCCGCAGCCAGCCTCAGTCTGGCCCACCCCAGAGACAGGCTCCCGCCTTAACGCTTTAGCTGCTGCTTCTTGGGGGGAAGGAACGGTTGGAGGAGGGAGTTTTTGCCTTTTTTTTCTTTGTAATTGATTGTGTGATTAGTGCGTCTGTGTGTGTGTGTGTGTGTGTGTGTGTGTGTGTGTGTGTGTGTGTGTGTGTGTGTGTGTGTGTGTGTGTGTGTGTGTGTGTGTGTGTGTGCGTGTGTGTGTGTGTGTGTGTGCGTGTGTGTGTGTGTGTGTGTTTGTGTGTGTGTCTATGAGTATGTGTATATGTGTGCGCGTGTAATGTGTGCGTGTGTGTGAGTGTGTGTATCTGCATGTCGGGTCTGCATGTCATGTACACCAGTGTCAGAAGGCAAAATACAGATCTACTGTAGCGTGAGCTTGATCTTGCTGCGTCCTGCTGCTGTAAACCCCCAAATCCCCCAGCCTGGGGATCTATACAGCTTTATCTGATCTGATCTTATATCAAGCTATCTAGGTACATTAGATTGCCTCCTCTGATATCCTGTACTGCTGTTTTTCTAGGTGGTTGCTGTAAATCTCAGGCAATTAACTGTTAATTCAACGTAACACTCAAGTAAAGTAACATCATTTGCTTTCTGAAATACTATTGCTTGTTTTACATCTTGAAGACTAGCTATTGAGTTGATAGAAAGGCAGATTAAAACTAATCCGACCATGAAAACAACTCACAATATCCCTAAAGCCACATCAGGTAAACAAGATAACATATGAAAACAAGCATAATGCTGTTAACAAACATGTATTCAACCCACAAGATTCGTCTGCATTGTTGTTTAATGTCTTTCTTGTTTGGGGGATTGTGATACAGTCAGGTACACCGGTCTGTTTATGCAACACATTCATGAAGAAATCGTCACATATTCCAGATACAATTTGTATGGATATATTTATTCCGTTGAATATTATCAGGGCCCATGTGTCCATTAAAATTGACACATTCAGGCAGTCTTATCTGATTTTTGGGTGTATTTTTGTATATATTATAATTGGAAATATGTGGTATAATACGATAAGCTCATATATCGTCGAAATAGAATACATAAAATGTCTGAATCGACTTGTGTGGATAACATCCTATTGTCACATTCCTTTAACCGTCACCAAATCAATTCAAATTTGAACCAATGTGTCTGTTGCTTTTTCTAACCAACACAAATCTACTATTTTTCAGGATGTCCAAAAAACAGTTTTACTTTCATTAAGTGCTTCTGATTCTTTAAATACCATACACAAATCACCATATCCTACTGTGATCAAAATCCCCCGATGGAAGTCGTTTCTAACCAATGATAATTATATTATGGCGCTGCAACTGAGAATCTCATTAATTATGAATCAACTGTTACAGTTTTAACACTTAAATATTCACAGTTATAGAAATAAAACAGAAAACAAGGGGATAAAACACAACAACCATATAACAAAGAGAGACATGAGAGAAGGGTGAGGAAATATAGCGACACGAGAACAGAGATATTGCTCAAAGTGTTTGATTTATGACTATTATAGACTTCGTAGAGAGTGCTAACTCTACTCCTGGCAACAAGTGTCTGATGACCAGAAAATAAGAGTCCTTTTGCAAACAGTAATGCATGGAGTTAGAATCCAAACAAGAACATTTCCAAAGACTTGGGGCCTCACCACAAAAGGGTATATCAAGTAACGCTGAAAGCTGTCCAGAATCCAAGTATTATCGCTGCAATAGCGGAATCTCTTTTCCTCGCTCGCACTCCAAATCACCACCTTCAACATCTGGCACGTCCGGTCTAGGAATATTTTTTTTGCTGGGGTTCCAAAGTCACAGCCTGGTGGCATCATGTGAAAAAACAGACCTGACCAATAAAACGTAGAGTATACCATCAGCTCCTACATTCAATTTTCATTTTTGAACATTTTACCTCATTTTCTGGATCATGTTGATGGTCGCCATTTCTTCTTCATTACTATGTTCACACATAAAAACAAGATGGAGGGACATTACAATCGGTTACACCTCTCTCTCTCTCTCTCTCTCTCTCTCTCTCTCTGGATTCATGTTTTCAGAGGGATATGAATGTGTCAAACGTGGACCCTTACCCCAGCCCCACCCCTTCTTCCTTACATACCCCCCCCATCTAAAACCCAAGGCTAATTCATAGCCCCGTTGATTACCCAAGGGGATTCTTTTATCTCCCCCATTTCATTCCTGAAACGCTCAGCGGACATTTTAATGGCTGCACTTTAATCGTCTGTCAGATATTTAAATGGGGAAGTTGTGCGTGTGCGTGCCGAGCGCCGAGGAGTGTGGCGTGCGTCCGAGGGCGCGCGGGCCCCCCCCCCCCCCCCCCGCTCAGATTCTCCATGTCAATCTTTAATGCCCGGAGATATGGACGTGGCCTGACCCTCTCGCTCTGTCATCCCGCCGCCGCCCGCCTGCATAAATTGACCTCCTGATAATCATTTCCTGTGCGGCCCCCCCCGCACGCCATAACGAGTCCTCCAGATCACTTGGCGGTCACGTGACCCCCGAAGACGACCATTAGGGGTTGAGAGATTGACCAACCCCCCCCCCCCCCCCCACACACACACACACACACTCCAACAATCCCACCCCCACTCCCCCTCCCTCCCTCCCCCAATCCAGCCTCCACCCTCCCATTGCGGAGGCCGGGGGTCCCGCAGACCCTCCCACTGACATATGGGGCACAGTTAGGCTGTCATGGCGGGTTGGATTTCACTCGCGCCTGTTATGGCCATGAGTGTCACCGAATGACGTGCAATAGAACGGTCTAATGGAGGTGTGAGATCGAGGCCATTCGCCATTACGGCTATCTACTGATAGTTACCGCTGCGCCGATGTGAGGCGGGGGACGCGGAGGAAGAGGGGGAGAAAAAAACAAGGAGTGGGAAGAGGAAGCGTTCTGAATCGAGATCTTTCACTGGAAGTTTGTTTTTTTGTGTTTTATTTTTTTGTACCGTGTGCTTTGGGCAAATGTATTTCTCATCTGAGGGTACTATAGCTATGGAGTGTCGCTGCTCCCCGCTACGCATCAGACATCAGTCCAGACCGGGCCCTTGCTTTCTGGGGTCCGTCCCTGGTGCCTCTGGCTGACGGCCTTGTGCTTGTAGACCTACACCTGCCTCCCATTGGTGGCTGCTTCACAAAGAGCATACCGCTCAAACAGCAGTAAAGACAATAGCTCTGCTTTAAGCACTGCGCTCTCCTGCACCACGATTGCACTCCCATACTAATGTGCTTCCCTTGCTAAGGAAACCTTGTCCGTTCTTCATTTACTCTGTCTGTACCTTCCATTATTAAAGCTCTCTTAAGCTATTCGATACCTTCTGATGGGAGAGATGTTGACTGCTCTTTTGTGGAGGACTTCATTCATCTACAAAATTCCTGGTCAATAAGAGTTTATCCAGTGTAGTTCCTATGTGGCAAGGGTGCGTTTGCCTCCTTGTTTAAGGCCACAGTATGTAAATGGTTAAATTATTCCCGATTAGGAGAGGGCAGATCTGATTGGGAGTAAAATCCTTGAACCTCCGGATCGGCCCGCCTCTTTAAATGTATACACCCAATTAGCTCCGGATGCAAATTCTGCTTAATTAGTTTCCGTAATCCTTTCAAGGGTATCGGCCCCAAGCCGGCAGTTCTCAAATGAGCATTTAATCCTTCAGGGAGCAACCTCTAATCTTTTCATATTAAAAGCTAAATAGTCAAATGTGAGTATTGATCTAATTACATGTGGATCACTATGGAGAGAGACGCAAATTAAATGTGTTTTTCTTTCATCCTGGACATGTTATGAACCGTAGCCTCTGTGTAATTTCATTACCAGTT
>NC_082395.1:19248545-19274840 GCF_031168955.1 Gadus macrocephalus | reverse complement strand
CGGGTCCAGGTGCATACTGGGTCCATCCATCCTTTTGAACCCGGGTCAAACTGGAAGCAGAAATCTGGGCAGACCCTGGAGCTCCTGGAGAGAATCTATCTCTCGGTTGGCCTCATAATGTCTAAGAACCCGCCCGCTGTGCTGTGTTTACCCAGGTGAGACCGCACACCTGACCTGAACCTCAAGTTGTTTAGATAATGGACTGATGGATGCTGGAAACAAAACAAGGATGCAAAAAAACGGACTCTGCCAAATGCCCTTTGAAATGATGAAGCGAATACGATAACACGACGTAGCCGTTTGTTTGGTGTGGTTGTTTGATGCCGCTGCCATAGCAACATCCCACGTGCTCCCTTGCTTTGCTCTGCCTCTGCTGTGACCTTCACCGGCACACTAAGAGATAATGTAATCATGGCCAGGGAGTCACTGCTGTCAAAGATGTCTCCCCCGCATAACGAATGCACACTGTGTAACCGTGTCAACATCACACACCTGAACACCTGTCTGTTTCCGTCTGCGTAACCCCACCCATCGCCCGACAACACTGCAGACGGAAGGACGAGGACAGGGAGAAGGGTGCATCTGGTGGGGAGCAGAGAGAGAGAGAGAGAGAGAGAGAGAGAGAGAGAGAGAGAGAGAGAGAGAGAGAGAGAGAGAGAGAGGATGAGTAGAATGGGGGCTGGGAAGGTGTCAACACAAATACACAATACACAAATCAACAATATGTTCGTGTATAGATCCCAAGCTAGTTCAATATCAACAGCTGCCTCGTTGAGAACAAATGTCCGGTAAGGTAATGAGTTCATCGCTGAACACGTTCGCTCAGTATTACTCTATTTTTTTTGCACAGAGGAACGTGAAGAGGTGTCAGCTATCACACTGCGTCGTGTCATCTATCAAACCGTGATGATTGGCACCCGCAACAATTGGCCCAGCGTGCCAGCATGGAGGCCTCACGCAAGGGTTCTGTGTCTGGGTCAGTGCAGCGTTCACCAGGGTACTGTGTGCTGCAGACAGGCTTTATATGTCAGAGTTATATCTGACCAAGCCCCCCCCTTTCCGCCGCCCACAAACACACACACACAGACAAGAACACATGTTGTACATGACCTGCCCTTTTCATGGATAAATCAGGAGAAAGTCTCATTCCGCACACTAGGAAATGGGTTAAGAGGTTAAGCAGGCAGTTGATTGACGGTCTGCACCTACCCATGGAAATGTGTTTGTGTTTGCGTGCGCGTGCGTGTATGTGTGTGCGTGACTGTGTGCGTGCGGGCGTGAGCGTGTGCGTGCGTGGGGTGTCTGTGCGAAGGGGGGGGTGAATGGGTCGGATCGGGCTTTGTCATCCCTAGAAATCTCAAACACGGTGTGGGTGGTGACTTCTCACCCACCTGCCCGCCAAGCCCCCCGCTGGTGCTGGAGGAGGAGGAGGAGGAGCAGGAGGAGGAGGAGGAGGAGGAGGAGGAGGAGGAGGAGGACGAGCGCCCAGGCCCAGCAGACACGGGGAGAGCATGCCCTTGCCCCCGGCCAGACGTACCCGGAATAAACATCACACTGGTGCGCCGCGTGGCAGGGTGGAAGGGTGGACAGCGCGCCCGCTACGGTCAGATGTTCTCATCATCCCACTCAGTCCGGCCCCCCCGAAACCCTGCGAACTGCCCCGCGTTCCACGACCCTGCGAAGGCCCCGCCTTACCTCTCGCTCTTCCTCGCATTCTCCCAGTGTCTCTCGGTCTCTCTCTCTCTCTCTCTCTCTCTCTCTCCTCTCTCTCTCTCCACCGCTTCCTCCTTTTCCCCCCCCCCCGCCTCCCCCTCAGCCAATCCGCTTACCTCGTTCTCCATCTTTGGACGCGGGTTTTTGGGTGAGATCGTAATTATGTTTTGACACGTGACGCTAACCCCAAGAGCGCCATGGGTTTTTCTAACTCAAAGTGGGAGTCGTCACGGCGACAGTCCTGACTGCACTTAATTGGAGGGAGGGCCGGGAGTCCCGCCCACAGACCAGGGTGGCCATTTTAATGAGGTTATGTTTGGAGAGGGGAAGGCGGGAGTTTTGACAGGAGGAAGCTGTCACTGGCCTGTTAAAGAGAGCGGCTGACATCTCAAAGCCCCGCTGTGTTCATCAGCGTGCGGGGCAAACCTCGTGCGCTCCTCTCTCGCTACAGGTGGAGGCAGGCAATTAAAACAAAAAAACTGTTTGCTTAAAAAGCCCCAGCCCGCCTCTGCCACACAAAAAAAAGAAAACGGTGCCAATAAACACCCGTGGAAAAAAAAGAAATGGGAAACGAAGCTGCTCGAATAACAAGTGCTACATGAAGAATACTTATTGACCCCTTTAGCCTCATGTCAACGAGACTGACTTAAAGAAAGGAACCAATGATTTCCTAGCAATTACCACTAATCATCTACTTTGTGCGTATATGTATGTTTGTGTGTGCGCGCGCGCGTGTGTGTGTGTGTGTGTGTGTGTGTGTGTGTGTGTGTGTGTGTGTGTGGTGTGTGTGTGTGTGTGTGTGTGTGTGTGTGTGTGTGTGTGTGTGTGTGTGTGTGTGTGTGTGTGTGTGTGTGTGTGTGTGTGTATGAGAGAAACCTGTGTGTGTGTGTAAAAACATATATCAGTGTATGTGTGTGTGTGCGAATAGTGTGTGTTTAGGCAGTCCTAAAAGAATAACTCTCTCTGTCTGCCCTGCCTCTCGCACTCTGAAGGAGCGGAGGAGGCAGGCTGAACCCCAGGGTGCAGTACAGCTGTGGTCTGCTCCAAGCACAACACCCCGGGCCCCGCCCCGCCCTCCAGGTGCACCCTGTTGTGCAACGGGGTGCACCTGGGCATGGAGGGGGGGGTTAGGGCATGACGTTTGATCCCCCTTGCCACCACCTTCACCACCATCAAAGAGAGGGGTTAGAATGTACAAACTCTCTCTCTCTCTCTCTCTCTCTCTCTCTCTCTCTCTCTCTCTCTCTCTCTCTCTCTCTCTCTCTCTCTCTCTCTCTCTCTCTCTCTCTCTCTCTCTCTCTCTCTCTCTCTCTCTCTATGTAGGTTGCCAAACCAAAAGGGGCTCCCGTGTTTATTTTCCTAAACTGTTTGTACAGGTCTGCCTTCACCCGGGTTTGCATTTCATGTCCTTCTAAGCATGTAGAAAGACTTCAGCCGGGTCCCGGGCTGCAGATCACTAGTTTTTCCTCCATGAACATCCCGGAGCCCGCCCTTTTTGTTTCACTAAACAATTCCCATGATGCAGTTGGTATTGTTCCAGAGAGGGAGCATTTAGAGACACAGGGTGCAACTCGTTCGCTGAAACCTGTGTAGGAGAATCGTTCTTTTAAAGGTTTGAGATGCGGGGGAGAGATCGGTATGTGCACCCTCACACTCTTGACCCCCCCCATAACACACACACACACACACACACACACACACACAGGCACACAAACACACAGACAAACACACACACACACACACACACACACACACACACACACACACACACACACACACACACACACACACACACACACACAAGCCAATGTCAGGTGGCTTATTTAGCTACAGCTACAACCAACATCAGATTATATGTTGCGATTCACCCAGTCCCCCTAAACTCGTCAACTAAACCAACTCTTTGTCCCGCGTGACAATATGTGGCTGACGCAATTAGAGCGGGTTCCTTTGGCTGTCATACGGCAGATAAGAATCGCAGGCTGCTTGCAGATTGGAGGGAGAGGGGCTGCAAGGTTGTCTGGAGGTCCTTCTGTGTTCCGCGCTCAACACAAGCAGAAGCCTTGTCTCAACCTCTTCAAAAGAGGTTACGCAGTCTATTGTGGATGGTCCTGTCATGACCTTGTGAGCCATAGGTCATCAGGTCTAAGGCACGGAGGCATGGGGGGAGGTCTGAAGCCTGTGAATCTGGCGAGAACGAGACAAGGTCATCCGGGTGTTTTCTGGCGGCAGGCGTCTTGGTTGGTTGACATGAACCAGACCTAATAGACTTTTGCGTGCTTGGGAGGAGATGTGGCTGGAAGGAGGTGAGAGAGGCCAGAACCCCATTTAATTCCAATCTGAATTCCGTGCCTCTGGTGAATGAGATTCTGTCACATGCTGCACATGAAAAAAAAAAGAAAATCGGTATGTGAATACTTGGGTGTGATTCAAAAACAAAGGGCGAAAGGTTTAATATGGGCACGGTGTTTTGAAGCCCGATGAAATAGTGCAGGTAGAGGCCGGTGCCCGCAGGCTGGCTCTGCAGAGAAACCGTTGGATTGACGGAGAAAGTAGGCAGTAACTGAGCAGTCAGTGCATCTTCACGTCATTAATGCATAGATCAATGGGTGTTTGTGTGCGTTGGTTTGGTGTACGCTTCATCGTTCATGTTGAATCGTATCATCAAGAATTCTTGAATTTATTCTACGCTAGTCTAACATCCATTCCATAAGTACAGTGAATTGTATACAGAGAATTGTTCCTTCCATGTTCTTTCTAATACATGTACAAGTTAAACACCAATGAAAACTGTGATACAAGATTGATTTCTATTATCCCGAGGTTTTCCGACGTAAAGGCCCCATCTTATTGCATTGCTGTAAGGCATTGGGACAAAGTGAAATATCAGGAGATCTGTCTTTTTTAACCCACTAGTCAAGTGTAAATGTAGCACATGGTTCAAATGGTTTTATATTAAATCTATCCGTCCCAAAGGACTGGATTTTTTCTCGATAGGCTTTTTTACTCTCTACAATCACCGTCTTTGGTTAAGCAGGGAATCTGTACCATTGTCAATTTCACTTAGCCTGGCTTCCTCTGACATTAATAATGCAGAACATTTTCCTAATGAAGGAACATATTTTGGCTTTTTCCATTTTTCTTCAACATGTTGGATAACTATGTTAATCAAGGCTTTACTTTCAGATTTCCCCTTCTAATGGCATATTCAGCGGAGGGAAAAGGTCACGGTGGTAATAGACTGATCTGTAGTCCTCGGGGAGAATCTCTCTGTTCACCTCTCTATTCTCCTCTCCTTTTCATTTGCTTTATATCCGTTCCTCCCCTCCCCTCCACTATCCTCTCCTTGTTTCTATTACCTTATTTTCTGTTAATTTCCCCTTTCTCCCTTTTTTCCTTTTCTTTAGCATTTTCTTTCCATTCCTTCTCCTCCAATGCTCTCTGCCTTTCTTGTCCTTTCCCCCCCTCTCCTCCTCTCCTATGCCCCTCCTCTCATCTCCTCCTCTCCTCCCCCCCCGCGTTCTCCTCTCCTTTCCTTTTCCTCTCCTCTGCTCAGACCAGCTCGGGGGGGGGTTTCCATCACGGCTCCCAATGAAATTATTAAGAGGTGTTAAACGTATTAATCATTAAATTAGCTAAATGATCCTCCAAGTACAGCCCAGATGAATGGCACGCCATTTCCTAACTCAATTCCCTTCTACGACAGGTGAAGGTCAAGAGAGACCCTTACAGCACAGTGTTTGATGGCTTTCTATTCATTTTTTCCCTTCCCTTTTATCCCTTCTGTCTCCTTTTCCTCTCATCCAATCTATGTCGGTAGAATTTCAAGAAATTAAGCAGAAGTATAGATACACATGTATTGGACGGAACTGTTTTGCAGTTACAAACATGGAAAGAATCGCGCAATAATAGTACGGTTGCGTCTATCGCACTTCCTGTCATAAGTTCCTCTCGCTCACCGGCACGTACCAAACCGACTCTCGGGTTTCAGTTTAGGTCTTATCTCAATCTGATTGGTGGGACAGGAGGCGAGCATAGGACACGAGAGCTTCCACCTACATCACACCTAGGTTCCGTTGTCGGGAAATCGGCTGAATAGTGTCACGTATTAGCAGAGTCTCTGTCAGCGCCTTCCTGTAACCTTTCTAATAAGGCAGCGTTTGGAAACTAAGTGAAATATAAAACGCTTGTGAACGTATGTTTTTCAAACATACCATTAAAATGCATTTGATATACTCCAAACCACATCAACCGCTGAGCGGCTAAAAGATGTGTCCGACCGTTTTTTCCTCAAAGCACCAGTTAACACAAATGTCCAGATTTATCCCTGGTGTAACGCGGAGCTGCGTTCAGAATACGACAGTGTAAGGCAATCAGCAGTGTTATTGCAACATTTACAGAAGGCCAATAAAGCGTGCCCCCCCCCTGGTACCTCAATTACAGCTGCATTTCAGTCTGTGGATGAGCACAAGGGGAATTTGGACTTTGGGACACGCAAGGTTATATATATATAAATCATTGTGTGTGTGTGTGTGGGGGGGGGGGGGAGGGGGGGGGGTGGAAAGAGAGAGAATGTGTTTATATGTGTGGAAAGAGAGAATGTCTGTATGTGTGTGTGTGTGTGTGTGTGTGTGTGTGTGTGTGTGTGTGTGTGTGTGTGTGTGTGTGTGTGTGTGTGTGTGTGTGTGTGTGTGTGTGTGTGTGCGTGAGTGTGTGTGTGTGTCTGTGTGCTTACGTTAAGAGCGTGTACATGTGTGTGCGTATGTATGTGTGTATGTGTTTGTGTGTCTATGTGTGTGTATATGTGTGTGAGGGGTGTGTGTCTGTGTGTGTTTGTGTTGAGAGTCATGTGTGTGTGTGTGTGTGTGTGTGTGTGTGTGTGTGTGTGTGTGTGTGTGTGTGTGTGTGTGTGTGCGTGCAGACTGTGTGCAGACCTCACGCACTTCACTGGTGCAGATTACAGTCCTGGGGGATTTAAATATCGTTTTAATTAATCTGCCCACCTGAATATAATGAGACTTGTCCGAGGGCAATGTGAGAGTCATTGTGTGTGTGTGTGTGTGTGTGTGTGCGCACGCATGTGTGAACTGTGCATGTACGGAAATGTCTACCTGCATGTGTGTATTTCAATAAGCCTGTCTGGGGATGCAGGAACGATGTGTGCGTATGTACGTGTCTCACATATGGTTAAGTGTGCATGCCTGTGACTAATGAAGATCATTGAAGGAAACTGCCTCCTTCATTTGGTCAATTAAAATTTGGTTCATAATACGTGAATCCATGGCAAAAAAGAGACAGTGAACTTCATTGACAAATGGACTAACTGCTCGCTGTGTGTCAGAAAAGGATGTCCAGTTCAAGGTTTATTACACTTCAGAGGAAATTAAATCCTAGAAATCAATTTAATTTGATAAAAATACTGGGTTGATTGTATAATTACTATGAGATCGATGCGCTATTGATTCCGGGGAAAAAAGCAGGGGATTAGAGATGTATTTCATCGTGTTCTTCGGAGGGGTTGAGTGGCTAGCGCTACGTTCCACACACTGACCAGTGCGTGGACAACCTTGACCAAACGCACGTCAATAAGTGATTGAACAGAAACATGGAGGTTATGGGAAGATATAGCGAGAAGTAATCAATCAAACCATAATGTGTTTTGTGATACCGACACACATGTTCACACGTTTTGAACACTTTGTTGCAGGCATTTCAAAGCTTGTCTTTGATGTCCGCATGATTGAGATGGAAACACAGGCAACCATCAAGGAAGTTGGTGAAGTTGCTAAACTTGTTGAGGTTTTTGTTATCAAAAGGTTTTTCCACAGATGGCATAAATGCAGCACGTCCAAATGAGATGAATTGGGTGGGATTACAATCATTGTCTTTCAACTATTATTATACACACATATTAATTAACGAACGAGCCATTCCAACATTGTGCCTATGCTGTTGGCATTGTATATTGTGTCTGGACTTGGTAGTGAGTGTGACAAACAAACTATGTCATGTCAGCGTATCACCCAACATTTCACAATAGACCTTCACAATAGACCTTCAGACACCACTCGTGTGCTCCACCACAATACCCGGTTTTTCCGTTTACGTTTTTTTTTGTTTTGACTCATTTGTGAAATGAAATTTCTGACAATAACGGAAACAAAAAAATATCGCCTTTTGTCTGACTAAGAAGGGTCGTTTTACGATAAATTACGTCGAACAAAAAATCATGTTTTACCATTACAATAACCGCAGACAATGGCGGCGTATCCGCATGGCTCCCTTTCTGAGCAACAGATGAACGGAGGTAGACAAGCTGCCATTGTTCCGTGTGCGTAGAACGGGGCCACGTACATAATCGTCTTCTCCCTTCACTTCCTGTATTAGATAATGAGAAGATGCTGATAAGCTTCTCACAGCAATCTGCTCCACATTGGCTAATCCACATTATTCAGTATATTGTCTGAATCACAATGATTTTTGTGTATTATCGCTTGTTTAGAGCTCGGAAATATGAATTAAACATCTACTTTGGAAGGAAAACGCAGGCTGTCTCAGATCAGTGATTGTTTTTTTGGCTCTGTACTCGCAGAGGATGTGTTTGGCAGGGAAAGCGCATAACACGCTTACAGTGAGGTCCCTCTGCTCGCAGTAGCCACCGAAGTTTGTTGTAAAAACAGAAATACTTGTCTATAACTCGCCGTTTTCTCTTTTTTTCTTATCTTAAAAAAAAGGAAAAGGCAATATCGTTGCTGTTGTAATGATTTCTAAATGTTTATTCGTTCCAATCAATCTTTACCTAATTTCTCTTTGTAAGAGAGCTAAAGTGAGAGGGAAGACTCGTGCAGTTTACCTGAAGTTGTGAGGCAAAAGGTCAACCATAAAAAGGAAGGAAACCACAAATGGATCACTCACCTTCCGTCATCAAAGGGTTTCTAGAACGCAGAGTTTGGTACAACGTGCTGCTGGGGATGCACATTGTGCCGTTGATTATCATTCTTTTTTTTAAATCTCTGAAATAGTTTGAATGAAACAATCCAATACACCAGTGCGGATCTATGGTGAATTTGTTTTGGAAAGAAAGATCAAGTGAGAGCTAAACTCTAGCTAATGTCGTCCTACAGAATGTTTCATGGGTTCCAGTGTTCTTTAGAGAGAACATGTCTCCCTCTATAGTGGATCTGTTCCCCTGTTCTTTCATGGCCTGTGTGTATGGATCCCGGACGATGCCCAACGCATTAATGAGGAGCAGAATGCCACCTTTACGTTCACGCGGTGAGCCCTACCTTTCCCCATTTTCTACGACTTGCTTTAATAAATTACTGTCCAATAAGAACTTTTATGAGCTTGGCATATGTTGGCTTTTATAGGTAAAAATAATTGCATTCCCGGATCACCATTTCCATTCTGAACATGAGAATGAGGCTAGCGGAGCCTACAAAATGAGATACTTTCACAGTGCTTGCACAAGTCCTTCTCATTTGGGTCGTTACACCTCCCTCCCTCCCTCCCTCCCTCCCTCCCTCCCTCCCTCCTCCTCCTCCTCCTCCTCCTCCTCCTCCTCCTCTAGCCGTTTCCTGGCATACCTTCAGAAGCACCCCACCCCCATCGCTGCGCTCTCTGCTCCACTCATGCCTAGAGAGGCCTCCACTCGCATGCCAACACGCACTCTTAAACCCACAACACCATCCCCAAACCACCCCCACACACACACACATGCACACTAGTGCACACACACACACACACACAAGCATGCACACTAACGCACACACACACACAAACACCCACACAAACACATGCATACGCACACTAGTGCACACACCCACACACGCACACACATGCACAAAGCAAACTAACACACACACACGCACACACATGCACACTAGCGAACAGACACACACACACACACACACACACACACACACACACACACACACACACACAATCACTTAACCACATACACACACACACACAAACACACACACATACAAGCATGCGCACCACTGCATGAAAAAATACAAAAGACTCGCTGTTGAGTTTGCATTGAAGTGTGACAGAAGCCACTTGACAGGTGACGCACACACACACACACACACACACACACACACACACACACACACACACACACACACACACACACACACACACACACACACACACACACTTGATGTTATCAGGTCAGGGCCAGAGAATCAGGCCTCGTGAGCGATGAGAGGCTGTCACTTGCACTGCTGTTTATCTACCCTACAGGAAGGGAGGCAAGACATGAGAAATGACTTTCACACTTCCTCTGTCCTTTCTTCCTTTTCTTCTTTCTCACTTTGATTCTTTATTAGGTTCTTTCTCTCTGTCTGTCTGTCTTCATATCACTTGAACGGAGTGCGAGAATAAAGAAAGTTAAAGACAAAATGGTTCCTACAGCGCAATTTCTGAGAAATTAATGCACTGTAAAATGTTATTTGAACCGTGGTGAACATCCATGCTTACAATTGTGAGTCTCCTTCAGTAATTTTGGGCCTCTGTTTGAGGTATAGACACCCGACCGAGAGCTCATGTTCGGACTGCAGCGAAAGTGTTCTTCAATCATTCAGAGAAATGTCTGCTGCAGCTGGCCGGCGAATGGATGTGGCTTCGTTATCGGCATCGCCAATTGATTACACCTAGGGGTATTCTGAAATAACTAATTGAAAATGTCCGGGCGGAAGTGATTTGTAAAATCGCACGAAACACAAACAAGTGGCCTTTGCTTCACCCTGGGAAAATGCCCTATAATTAATGAAGAGTGTGTCTGATAACCTTCACGAAACTATTAGCACTGTGGCTGCAGGGTAGAGGGTAACAACACGATTGATTACCTCAGAAGATTCAACGTCACATTTCTCTGACGGATGCTTCCACTAAAGATATGTTTCACACGATGCCCGAAAATCAGGACCAGGCTACTTTTTTCTTTATATCGCTAGGTCAGACGTTTCCCAGCCAATGCCTGCTGATAGCGCTGGCACTCGTCCATAGAAAACGGCCTTCCGCGGGTTGCTTTATAGGAAATACCTGGAATGTTTTGGGTATGATATAGGGAGAGATTTGAGTGAGCTCATCCACTTTCATGACAATTTTACTCTTCTTTTTCTGTCTTTCTTTCTTTCTCTCTTTCAACCATCTAATTGCACCTTTCTTTCATTCATACATCGTTTACACATCAATTCGTAGAGAAAGACCCAAAACATGAATTTCTTGTTACAATGATTATTTATTAAATTTAAAATATCTTTAGCACAGGTTAAAAATTAGACACTTCCATCTACCATGAGCGCCATGGGATTTTTATGTACTAAGATGGTTGAAAATAAACACTCTTAAAAAACAAAATAAACAAAACAAAACCTTTTCCCCTCCTGTCTTTTCACAAAATGATATTAAGATTTGCGAGGGGCAAAGACCAATTTGGCATATCAATAAGCTTTGCTTTTCCCACCAGCATCTCTACAACAGCCATACTGGACAAGAGATCAGATGCAATTGAAACACATTCCCCTTGTAAAACATCATGTCTGATTACAAACAACGGCCGGGTTTCTATTCATTTATTTCAAAGTTTATTTCAAAGTTGGTCGTTTCAAACGCATAACTTTGATGCCCTTGCATCGGAAACACGTGTACCATTTAAAATGCAGCACACTCTGAAGCTGGTGAATTTTTTATTTTTTTATATATAAATTGAATCGCCGGCAAGTACAGCTCTAGATTCCTTTGCATTCTATTAGCCGCAAAGCAGGTCTGCCGTGTTCTTTTTTTTTTTTTTAATGGTTGAGGTTGTTACTAAGAATATGCAATTCATCGGAAAGAGGATGTCACTAGACGTGCGATGCCAGTGAAAAAGATAGTAAATACAATGAATAAGGAAGGAGCCATTGTTCCCCGCACCCGTTTAAACCCCAGCCAAACTATTTCTGCAAAACTGTTCTAGAATCTGTAGACCTATATAACCTTAAGCCTACCTGGATGAACTTAAAAACAAGGTTACAAGTAACACGAGCAGAGCACTGCAGTAAATGGCAGGCCAATGCATTAGTTATCAGTAAGAAAACATTAACAACAAAGACATATATTTTTCTCCAGTTTTTCGAGTTCTTTACAAACGGTATCCATTTTTATATCTTTTTTTTTTTTTTTCTTGTCCCATGTTTTGATTTTTGTTTTTCATCACATGCCATATGAGAGTGAATGGATTACAAAAAGGTACCTGAACAAATTGCTAGTATGTCAGCATGCATAGCTGTTTGGTATTTACATTCTATTTACAGACTCAGGGTTGAAAGGACCAGGGATTTCTGCGGCACGGCGTTCCATCCGTGTGTGTTTCATTTACATCTCTAGAACGGGGACGGAAAGGGGCTGGTGCATACGGATTTTGCAGAGTACACAGGACATGCACATAGAGAGTGAAAAAAAACAAATGCTTGGAGAAACATAGTGTGTTTTTGTTTTATTCTCAATCACAAAAGAAAAAAAAATGAAATCATACTGCAATACATCACTTTGTGTGTCTCTGACCGTTACTATTGCATCGTGTAACAGGGCTCTATTTTGTCTTCTTCCTTTGTCTGTGTTGTGCGCCAGTCTATAAGCACAGGGGTGGGGGACTTGGAAAGGTTAATTTACGATGTTAACCGTGCCGTGAAGGGAAAAGCAAATAGGAAAGATCATGCACAGCACCAGAGAAGGACATTAGGCCCTGGCTACATTTCTCCCTCCCTCCCCCTCTCTCCCCCTCTCTCTCTCTCTCTCTCTCTCTCTCTCTCTCTCTCTCTCTCTCTCTCTCTCTCTCTCTCTCTCTCTCTCTCTCTCTCTCTCTCTCTCTCTCTCTCTCTCTCGCTCTCTCTCTCGCTCTCTCTCTCTCTATCCTTTTTTTCACGTCCGTCCATCCTCTCAGTCGATCTGTCCAGTGACAACACAAGGGGGGCCCCTGATGTGTACAAAGACACAAGGCTATCACCATCCATCATGGTGGACATATTGAGAGGGCCTCTCACCAGTGATCAAGCTGTGAGCACGCACTCAGTACTGACGCCACTCAGGGCTATTTGCCTGGGGTTCTCATATGACCCAGAAGCAGAAGAAGAAGAAGGAAGAGGAGGCCTAAGCTTCAAACAGGAACCAGCCAGGGTGACATGACATCACATCCGCTTGGCGAAGACGGTGTCAGTAACAATAACATCGAAAAGATGGAAGGCTACTTTGTGTATCGCAAACACGGAGAAATAAATCCATAGTCATGCGGTCATCCTCATCATATCTACCTGCGTATTGGTGCATGTGTCTCACATGGAGGTTTTCCATGTGTGGAGGGAAGACAGTCAACGGCAGGCCAATGGGAGAGGTGCTGGGTTCATGGGCTACTAACTTGCTTGAGCGATATTGCGACGATATAACTGCGATAATGACAATAAAAAGGTGGATAGCATAACGCTTTACCACGCCATCATTACACCGGCACCTAGCATCTGATCTAAGCAGTCCGCAGCCCCCCCCCCCCGTGCTCAGCAGGGGGTTCTTAAACACTTAAAAGCAGGCGACTTAGATAAAAGAGGAGCTTGACTGATAGAACATGTTAATGTCCCATCCCATAAAGCTTGACTCTGACTGGGGGGGGTCACCTAGGCCATGCGGCCGGGGGAGGGCTGATCACTGCAGCAATAAGACCCCCAGCAGCAGCCATCGCAGGGGGGCTTACGACCCTCAGACGACGCCCCCGGACTGACCCCAGCGCCCACCTTTACACAAATCAAAGCCGTTGTTTTTCTTTTTTGCAATCCCGGACCCCATGTGGGAAATAAGTGGTGTTTTACTACAGTGCAATTGAAATGAGAGGGAAGCACGAATTAACCTCTTGTAACAGAGACAGGGATTATTGTGACAGGAATCATACATTTTTAATCGTCCACCAGGGGCAATAGAAAAGAAAACGAGGGGCGGGGGGAGAAAAAACCGAAGGTAAATACTTAATCAGGATTTGATTCATAGCATCGGCACGGAGACATTTATGCATGAAGTAATCCGCCTGGGAAAAACAAATTGCGAGGAATGGCATCAAAATAACTTATTGAGAAATGCTCAGGCTTGTTTATTTGTTGCTATATTGTATTGTGCAAGTGTGTACCTTTCCTCCTGTTTCATCTTCGCCAGGTATGTGTGATGATGTAATCGGGATGGCAGCAGACGAGCGCTTTGAAGAGCTCTTTGATAACATATGGCCTATTGTTGTCCACGCTCTCTCTCTCTGATCCACGGGGGGACCCCAGAAGGGATGGGGGGGAGGGAGGTTTTTTTTGCGTGAGGGGGGGGGTGGGGCGGGGGGGTTTGGTGTACACTAGGACTTTATTCTGGACTCTGAACAACTTTTCCCTTCAGTGTAAGACTGAGGGATTACGACCGCGTTCCCAGTTGGGCGTTACACGATGTGCCCCTAACCTCTACCCCCCCCCCCCCCCCCCCCCCATGTTTAATGTCCATCCCTCAAACGCTGCAACACAGGAGACAAACATTTATCTCTCCTGTACGAGCGGCCGCTACACTGCCCGCGTGCCCCTGCCTGTCCTGGAGGACTGGAGGTTGTTGGCGCTGGGCCATGGACAGGTGGGGGGGGCGGCCATGGACAGGAAGGGGGGGCGTGAGGAGAGTCTATCTTCTCCTGTCGGCTCGCCCTGACCTCCACATGCGATGGACGGAATGAGCATGGCCAAACTAAACTAACTGTTGTGTGACAATGAGAGTTGTATGAGGATGTAGGACTTTCAACCAAAGAGTTGAACATCATCCAGTGCCAAAGCTTGAGCTAACGTTCATGTGGCGCCAGGCCTGGCCCTCGCTCTCTCCCTTCTCTCTCACTCTCTGCCTGCCCCTCGCTCTCTCCCTTCACCCTCGTTCTCTCCCTTCTCCCACGTTCTCTCCCTTCTCCCTCGTTCTCTCCCTTCTCCCACGTTCTCTCCCTTCTCCCTCGTTCTCTCCCTTCTCCCACGTTCTCTCCCTTCTCCCTCGTTCTCTCCCTTCTCCCTCGTTCTCTCCCTTCTCCCTCGTTCTCTCCCTTCTCCCTCGTTCTCTCCCTTCTCCCCAGCTCTCTCCCTTCACCCTCTCAGTCTGCCTCCCTGTTCCCTGTCTCTCTCTCTCCACGTGTTTTACTCAAATCACTCCTAAAGCAGGTTGTCCGAGTCCTAAAGCCAACTGACGTCCTGACAGAAATGTAACTAGTCTTTTATCTTGCCCCTATCTGTACACCACCGTTACAGCTATTATCCTGAGTGGAAGTGTAGTTGCATGTGATGTGAGCGATAGATTACTTCCCCCCCCATATACTTTTAAGTGTATCGTGTGTAAGAATATGGCAGATTGTCCTCACTCGTCCATCTCATTTACTAAGAGGAGCAGACTTTCCATTACTGGATGAAATGCTAAAGATTTGGCATGGTTTTTCCCTAACTATGCAAATATCAGGTGAACGTCTCCGAAGAGTTAGTCCCACTTAGGGTCTGGGAGCTAATCCGATTCTCTCCATCCTGCCTAAATCTTCTGGGGAGCCGATCTTGTCTCGGCGAGGGGTTAAGAGCTTGATGAGGAACCACTCAGCCCCTCGACGGAGGGGCATGCTGCCTACGGGGGGGCTTGTTTTTTTTTTCATTCCCGTCCTTTATGCGCTGTAGTGAATGTAAATCTCTTTTTCCGTTGCTAATGCTATTAGGCTGTCAGCACAACCCGTGGTCCTAGCTATGATGCTACTAGAAGATGGTTGGATTAGCATTCCATTATCTAGTCTGAATCTTCAGCATTGTTTCCTTTTTTCATTTGATTATAATATCGTCTTTGAAAGAGTTTTGAGAGAGACTGATGTCTTTGAGACAGCAGACGGTGTAATGCTGGGATTTTAGATTAAAGAGCAGTTGACCTGGCTGCGGCATTGTAAACCTTTACCTCTGACCTCATTCCCCAAACCCCTAACCTTGTCTGGCTTTAGATAATTGTTAATCATCGTACGGAACCATGCTCAAGCACAAGGACACAGACTTCTGTGTGTGTGTGTGTGTGTGTGTGTGTGTATGTGTGTGTGTGTGTGTGTGTGTGTGTGTGGGGGGGGGGGGGGGTTGTGTGTGTATGCTTTTGTCTCTGTATGTGCATGTTTGTATGTGCATGTGTGTATGTATGTATGGCTGTAAGATGAAACAAAAGAACAGGTTAAAAGCCGAATTAGGACGAATTATGAAAGAAAAAAATGTATGACAAAAAACGATGTGTGTTCCTAGATGCCCTGGCTCAACTCTGAGCACAGCTTGTGTGTCTTAGTAAGGCCACGCCTGTTTTAAGGGGGTCCCCCTCACCCCCTTAACATTGCTCTCGGTACAGAGGGATTGGGCTGCGTTCTCCAGCCTCGGGGCTGTGATGTAACGCCAGGGCTTGACTGTTATTTGGCCAGACAGCCCACCTTTGCTCTGGATCATCTCTCAGGTTGTTTTCCCTCAGTGTTCCTCTGCCTCTGTGTGTGTACTCTGTCACCATGGCCCTGATGTGCATCTGCTCCAGTGGAGCACAGATATATAAGCCCCACACAGACACACACACACACACACACACACACACACACACACACACACACACACACACTCGCGCGCGAGCTGGGCGATGACACTCACCAAGTATGAAGTCAGGCATGGCGTGTTGACGCATTAACCGGCCGAGGGAAAAGAGCGAGATGCTAATCAAGTGACTAAGCTAAGCCAGCCGAGCGGACTTCAAGTAAAATAAAATGAATGGGCGGGAGACACGTCAACATAGACGTCTCTCTACTTAATCCCCCCCCCCCCCCCCCTCCCTCCCTCCCAGGGGAAGATGTGTTATTCCGGGGAGACTCCCGGCGGGGAGGGGGAACACTCCGACGGTGGAGCAGAAGGGAGCTCATGGTGAGTCGGTGGGTCTGAGCTGGCCTGGGGAGGGAACAGGGGAGCCAGAGGAGGAGGGCGGTGTGTGGGTCAGGGGGGGGGGGTGGTTATCTATCCAAGGGGTACATCGACGCCACGTCAACGTCTCTATATCATCCTCGCCCCCCCACCCCCCCCCCCCCCCCCCGCTCTCCACTCCCCCCCCCACATATCCATCACGTTAATATACCTGCGGACCGGCCCTGTGAGTAATACATCTTTGACCTGTGATTATGCTAACAGCTTATTGTTTGCACACTGAACAATCCCATTATGTCGACAATCTGTTTACATAAAGCCTTGTTGTTTGAATTAGTGTGCGGAGAGTCGCGTCGGGCGCCAAAGAGACAAAAAAGATGAGAGCACACATTGGTGAGCACGGCAACCTGCACGTGACACGTGTGTGCGTGTGAGAGAGTGTGTGTGTGTGTGTGTGTGTGTGTGTGTGTGTGTGTGTGTGTGCCGAGGTATTCAGGGGGAGTTGAAGGTTCAATGCCAGATAAAAGCACACATGCTGCCTGCCTCTGCGGATCATCAAAACAAACCAATACACTGCGTGTATTAAAGAAGGGCTTTGGGGAACATAAAATAATCCTGCATGAACTGCGTCTAAACGCTTCCAAGAGGGGCTTTGTCTCAGTGCGCGGTAAGGGAGTCTCAAAGCTCAGAGGAAATCAACAGTCAACTTGGCAATGTTTATGCTTACACTATAAAGTGTGTCTTCTCTTTGACTGACATGTTCATCCCCCCGCCCCTCCTCCTCCACCCCACACCAACCAATCAGCATTAGCTAAATGTTACAGTGACAGGCTCCCTGCTTACCATCTACCTTCTGCTTCTTCTGTACAAGTTGTATGTTTGCATGCTGACCAGAAATGGACCGAGCGCATTAAAACTAGGGTTAAAACTAAGGGTGGAAAGTATGCACTAGCTCTGTTGCTTATTATTAATGTTTCAGTCATATCATCGTCAGTATGGATATTGTTTTGGGCTTTTTGACCAATAAACTGTTTTCTGACAAAGCAATTGCAAGAGATGAGATTATTACATAAAGAGGGTCAAATGGAAAATGGTAAATCGAGTCAAACAAAGAGATTGATCCAACCCGCAAAAAACACTGGACTACAGAGACCTGCACGGGTTGTGTGTTAGATCCCAGCCCAGAGCCAAACAGCTGCAAGTGAGCGGCGATAAAAAGGAATCATCGGTAGAAGGCCAAAAGGTATTTAACCAGGAAGACTGAACATCTGCTCCAGCTTAGGACTCATTAACACCCAGACAGGAGGTCACACCGACCCCGGAGGACCAGAGGTCAGACAAACTGTTTGAAATTGGGGGGGGGGGGGGTGCGGTGAAACTCTAGTAGAATGGGGAACAATATTAAAAGAGAGGTTGTGCCTATGCTCTCTGGATCCAAACACCTGATCTCCAAGGGAGAATCCCCTCGTTTTCTAAATTTGTTATTTTTTTTCCTTCTACATCTTTTAATACCTTTTCCCTGCGCCGTTCCTCCCCCCTGACTGAGACTCGTGCACGGTGACGTCTGGCTCTCATAACTCACGCGGGGCGCTGTAAATCCTTCTGACGGACGGACGGACGGACGGACGGGGGGATGAATGGACAGTCGCTGGCTGGATGCCTCGTGGCACTTCGTCTGCTGCCACTTAATGGGAGCGCCCCAGTTTGCCCCTCCGTCCCTCTCTGCTCTCCTCTCTCCCCCCTCTCCTCTCTCCCCCCCTCTCCTCTCTCCACCCCTGTGCTCTCTCCACCCCTGCTCGACATTATGGTCCGGTCCAGTGTGACATCAAAGGTGAGGTGAAGACCGGGCCCCGGTCTAGTTCGGTAGAAGCAGATGCAATTATTAGCTAACGATTAAAATAAATATAATTGAAACGAAACGAAAAATTCTCTAAAAACACATCAGGTAAAAGTAGTATTGTTTCTTCCGCAGACACAGACCTCAAATAGCGATGCATTGTCATAGATGGTAAAGTAAGCAGGAGGGTTAACGCATACCAAGAACTATACCATTGGATACCATTGGCTCAGGGCGTGAACCCAGTGACCGGCCTACCCTTAACCATGTATATGATCGATTGACTCACCTACATGTCGACATGCAGAGAACAGTATGGATCTCAGACTAAGATGGATACACTGTACATCTATACATGTACCTACATGTTTGAGTCGCCCTACGTTTGTGTGTGTGTGTGTGTGTGTGTGTGTGTGTGTGTGTGTGTGTTTGTATCCGTATGTGCATTCTGCATTTGTATTTGTGTTTTGTACTTGAGTGAGACTGCTTGATTGTTTTTGTCCTTATTGCCATGTGTGTCATCTTCGTGTGTCTTGTTCAAGGCGTCAGAGATATAGAGTGACGCTCCTCTCTCAAGGCCGAGGAGGGCCTGATAGTCTTACAGTAGAGCCCGTGAGAGGGCCACCCCATCAGGTCACAACAGAGTCCCCGGGGCCAGGATGCACAGCATGGACAACGGAGAGGTAGAAGACGCAGGACGGGCGTTCAGAACGATGCATTGAATCCATTGTCTTGTTGTCCATGCACGGGGGAACTTGGTTTTCACTGGTGGAGAAGTTAGCGTTGTCGGCTTGCATCACAATGTCCCAGTGCGTTGGGTTAACTTCACAGTCCATGGTAGATATGGGGGAGCAATCAGGTCGACCTCAAAATCATATCAATACTTATTGGTTCCCCTCCCTCCACATGTAGCCTAGTGAGGGCTCCCCTTTCACACACTACAGGAAGAGGTAGCTTAGGTACCTTAGGCTGAGAGGAGTTCAGGTGATGCTAATAGCCTTCGTTTGGGGTAGAGAGTAGGTCAATGAGAGAACGGATGGAGCTAAAGAAATAGCTATCGCCCACTAAAATGAGGGCATAATTCATGCAATGACAGAAAATGATTGTGTTTTCTGATAAATATTATTATTATTGCAAAAAATAATAATAATAATATTCCTGATAATAATTGGTATATGTTTCGACTCATGCCAAACCGTTGCTTCAATGGAAGGATTGATGATAAATAGGGAAGTGATGCCACCATCACTAGTAATGCTAGTATTATGTTAGTATTCAAACGCAGACCGAGAATGTCCAAACATTATGCAATTTATGTTTACCTATGAGAAAAAGTATATAATAAATTGTGGAAATTCACAATATGAGTTTTTTTGCGATCTACGAAAAAAGTGGTAAATATACACTGTTTGTTCCATGCTCGTCTCTATTTACAAGTTAAGTGAGGTTATTGAAAAGGAAGACTAGGACTTTGTGTAAAGAGAATACGGAGGTATAATTTCAAACTGCTCCAAAGAGTACGCCACATAGTTCTCTAAAACGAGGAAACCATTGTTAATGATAATTACAATGGTTCTCAAAAGTGAAGCAGTAGAATGCGGTTCCTTGACTTAATAAATTAATGAGCGTGTGTTTGTGGGTTTGAGCACGCATATATGTGTGTTGAATGCTTCTGGGTGTATGCGTGTGCGTGTGTCCGTGCCTGTGTATGTGTGTGTGTGTGTACGTGTGTGTTTCTGTGTGTGTGTGAGGGGTGTAGTTTGGTAGGCTTTCTACGTCAGGGATAAGGGTAGATTGATGAACTAATTACAGAAGCATGCAATAATGTCTTCCCGCTAAAGGAGAATAGCAACCCCCCCTGCTACAAACTCTTCATGTGGAGTCGGAGGTGTATGTCTTAGTTTTATTTTTCTCATATTTTTTCTTCTTCATTTTCTTTTTCATTTTGTAGCAAAAAAGCTGGAGGTAAAATATCAGGAAGGTCATGTGGATCGGCGCGAGACTTCCAGAGTTGCTTCATAGGGCTTCTGGGCGGGTGCGGGCAGGGTCAGAGGTAGGGGGTTGGAGGGGCGGATTCTCAGCAGATCTGATCTTTTGTTTCCTCTGTGAAGTAGTCATTTTTAGCTGTTGTGCTTTTTGGGCGTCCTCGTGCAGTCGGTCGGCCCCTTTTAGGTCATCCACGATCAGTCATCAGGTTATCTGTGAGCAGGAAGTGGAGACGAGAAGGAGAGAGAGAGAGGGGGGGGGGGGGGGGGGGGGGGGGGGTAGGGTAGAACAAAGAGAGAAGAAAGTAAAGGGGTTATTCAAAGTTTGACTCACATCTCCCCCACTTTAATCACCTGCATTGTGTGTCGCACGCACATGTGCACTCACCAGCCAGCCGGCCATGTACACTCTGAGATAGTGACGGTGTTCCGCATGACACACTGTGAGTCACTGTTGTTTGCATAGTGTGTGCGTGTGCGTGTGCGTGCGTGTGCGTGTGTGTGTGCATGCGTGCGTGTGTGTGCATGCGTGCGTGCGTGCGTGTGTGTGTGTGTGTGTGGCGAGGGGGGGGATCAACAAAGGCACAGTGACCACCCTGTGAGTGTACGGGGCTGGCCCACTTGGCTGGGATTCAGAGTGACAGTGGCATCAGCATGAGAGGGGGTTGCAGGTTGTTTAATCAGCTTCAATTAGGGCCATGAAGAGCGAAACCCAGGAGGGGCCAGGCAGCACATCCTCTGTGATAATAGGACTTAAAACACAACCGCTTCACGCCGGAATTTGGGCCCCATCCAAAAGAATATGCAACATATACCACCTGTAGGTCAATTAATCAATGTGATAAAGCAATTTTTTAACACGGGATTTCTCAGATGCTTGTATGCTTGTCCTTTCACCAAGTGCTCCACCAGTAGCACATTGAGGTATCATTTCGTCAGCCTCGTAGCATGAGTGCCCAAGTGATATTTAAGGTTCATCTTGTATTAAGCATCCCAAATGCCTCAGTCAAATAGATGACTTAGCCAGATAGTGATTACAGAATGGCTTACGATTCAGCCAATGAGGCACAGTGAATCAGCACCATTAAGAGACCAGATTTAGGTTAGATATCAACTTTTGGACAAAATATGACTTAGGCAATTAGGCTATGAGGCTAACAATTTGTTTTTGTGTTACTTATTATGATGTTTCCTATTATGAAATATGTATATGATCACTTCACCCATCTTTCCAGCTATCCATCCACCCAGCCGTTCCTCCAGCTGTGACCCCACTCTCTGCTTCCTCATCTAACCCCCCCCCCCCACACACTCCCTCCCATCTCTGCACCGGATCAACATTTGCTCATCAGCCATGAGCCCTGTTCCATCAGCTAGTGTTCTCCCTTCTAAAGATCACAGTCCGGCTCCAGGGCCACGCGGCATCCGCTCTCAGAGAGAGGGAGGGAGAGAGAGAGAGAGAGAGAGAGAGAGAGAGAGAGAGAGAGAGAGAGAGAGAGAGAGAGAGAGAGAGAGAGAGAGAGAGAGAGAGAGAGAGAGAGAGAGAGAGAGAGAGAGAGAGAGAGAGAGAGAGAGAGAGAGAGAGAGCGAGCCCTGGCTCCAGCTTCTGGACTAGAGTGTGGTCAGGGAGGGCTGTGTGGATAGTGTGAGCGTGTGATGGGAATGGAGGGCCATTTGGACTTCTAAAGCCAGGTGTTAGCACTTCAGCTCGCTACCTCATCAATAATTGACGGAGGCAAACCAATCAGAACAATTTGCTCCCCACAGCGAAGTGCTGGAGCAGCCTAACACCGGTGAATCATTAATGAGGCAATTAGCTGAAATGGTTAGACAGTTAGCCCTCACTGCCAACGCATTTTGTGACACGGCTCCGATGGATCACCGCGAGAAGGAGGCGGCTTCTTCTCATGCCGTGGCCCGGCGTGTGAGGCTAAAGTCTGTGCAGGAAGGGCAACCGCTCGAACTATGAAACAGGAGGACTTGGAACCCCAACACACACACGCATGGCACTCCTCAGATGGGCTTCGTGCTACTCGAAGACAGACGATAATGGGAGCGTTTACCGCTGGTCATCGCTGTATCGAGTGGAGCTTTATTGGTTGTTGCCGTGGTGGAGGCCAACCGAGGTGAAGATTCTCCGGGGTGACTCGAGTGTGGGAGACTCATCGACCGCGTTAACATCACTCAAACATGGAGGAACCACCGTTAACCACAGCATCAACAACGGCAACAACAACAACAACAACCGTCAAACATGGAGTTCGCCTTTGAAAAGCAGGGATCGGGGATTGTTGTTTGAGAGGAAAATCAAAGTCTCCGGGGCGCAGCCCACAAAGCCACATTGATCGGCCATATTGGAACCATTCATAGTTTGTCGATAGTGTTCTGTCTGCTCGCCGCTCTGGGTCCAGTAGTGGCTCAATTAAATCAGCAACCTTGATCTGAGCAGCAAACCACACAAGTGCTGCTGCACACCAAAATGGATTATTTCCCTCTCACACACGCACAAACACACACAAGAATGCACACAAACACACACACGGCACAACAAAGCTATATTTTTTATCTTTTATCTTGAGCACCCTAATTCAATTTCAGGCTTAATATCTTTTTTTATTTTAATTGATAGTGAAATTATGAATCCATATCACAAATTAAACACAAAAAAACTTGAAAACATACCATAAAGCCAATATCTCAAAAGAGCATAGTGTGATTTAACTTATGCTAATGTTCTTGAATGTTTTGAGGCCTTTGGGAATTTAATCAGAAAATCGACCAAAATAAATAAAGATAGCTGAATGCATAGTTCTTTATTAATCATGATTATCATAAGAATGTTTCATTATTCAAATAAATGGTTTCCGACCTGTTTATTATTTTTTATGTGATATAAAGGTTTGTGAAATCTTAATGCTACACTTCCTTACTTCATTGTCATTATTCCTCCCTATTCATTTAAAGATCATCAAAATAAATAATGAGTTATTTTATTGTTTTCTCTATTTTTTTAGCCTGCAGGGAATAACATTTTATTCAATCTGATTGGTCGATGGGTGGGTGATGCAGATATTGACACTTGGGTGGATATTGTACATAGCCAGTCTGTTTAATGGTCTGCTCACTTTTATAGCTCTCTCAGGAGGACACTATGCTCAATAAATATTTGTGAACACAAATTTTGCTGTATGACATGCGAGAGTAATTAACCCCAGTGCCTATGTGTTTTGCGATTAACATGTAATTAATATAATAAATCAATATTTATTAAGCACTGGTGCCAACAAAGGAGAAATGTACTCATAGGATCTCTAGAAGCATGTCTGGACCAACGGAGTGTCCTTCAAAGTTATAAAGGCAGGTACTGTTCAATGTATCATGTATGTTATTTAGTATGTTTTAAATCTAATTATTGGATATTTCAAAAGGAAATGTGTCACAGCAAAAGGGAAACACACAATTGCCCTCACAATAATGCATTTAAAGTGATCTGTAGACTCAGATAGTACTTCAAGCTCATACTAGCCTACTACAAACTCACAGCTTTTAAAATGTAGACTCACAGTACTACGCACTCATGTAGTACAGACCACAGGCCTTCAAGATCAGTCCTCATGGATTGGAAGTATCTTCCAAACCGTATGCTCCATTTTTGGTTTGAGGTAATCAACAATCTAAAACACATGCGCAAATTGCCTCACTGATGTCTATTCAAGCACTGCATTATCTCTGTCAACCGCCGCTTAAGTAAGATAAACGTTAGATCCTGTCCCTTCGATTTATTTTACCCGGAATTGCACAGTGTTTTATATTTTCAGACTGCATGCATACGACAGCAGCACAGATTAAGCAAATACTGGCGACGATGAAGTTCACCAGTCGTTGCGCTTGCTCCTCCTATTCGAGGAGCAAGCGCAACGATAAGCTGTTAAAGTTCAATGGACCACTCTCTTTATTGTTTAAAGATTGCTTTACATACAAATGGCTGACGAAAACATTGCTGGTCTCAATTATGCATTGGAAATAAAGTTATGAGCTGCCGGGTGAATTATTGATGCTGGCAACGGGAATGGAACGGGAGGAGCATGTTGGCAATGTGTCACAGGATTTTGCTGATGTTTCTTCCTGTATTGATAGTTTTTCATCGAATGGCCCACGAAGCCTTGATCTGTAAAAACCTACGATGCACATTGGGAATAAAATGCTATTACTGGAAGAGGAAAACTGATAATGAAATATCGGGGTAAAATCAAAGTTCAGAGAGAGATGATATTACAATGATAGTAGTCTCGGATTATGTTCTTTTAAGTGTTATAACGTACATCTTAGCAATTCAAATGCCCACAATGGTGCCTCAACGTTATCCGTCTCAATTCATAATCGCACCTGTATGTAAAATATTGAGCTGACCAAGAAAATGAAATCAATCACAGATTTAAACTTCATTTAAAAAAGGCTTTCGAAAAATACATATAAAATGGCAAGAGTTCCTGAATCATTCATTCAGTCATCTTACAAAAGATTATGAAAGCTTTGAAGTAAAGGAAAACGCACAAAGGTAGAGCTAAGGCTACTCAGTCATAGTGAAACATGTCTCTTTTCCTTCCACAGCCTTCACTGAGAGGCACTAAGCTTGTCTAGGCCCCTTCTTTAAGGGTCAGCTATGCTTCATGGAAACACTCTTTGTGGAGGATTCGTAAAGTCCTTAATCATACTATTGAAGCACACCGTTCACAGCTGATGTCTCAAAATTCCTGGCCGATTCAACCCTTCCTTACGGCTAGCCACTATGTTAGCATCCCAATGCTAGTTGATATTCTCTGCAACCGTGTTCCCTGTTCACACATTTAACGTTGTATCCCTTGACCAGGGTTAACCTTTTTCGTTCGCCATTTGTCCCCCCCCCTTTGTATGAGGTGTACAGGCCGTGCTAGCGAGCATATATCAGCCCTCGGTCTCGCTGCTTTATTCTCTAGGTCTCTGAAATATGGAGGAGCAGCGAAGGCAATCGATACTCCGAGGGCTCAAACACATACATTTATCACGACAGGACACCAGCTTCACCATGGCAGTGGCGGGTTACAACTCATTGGGAACCGACACATTTGAGTGACTCTCAAACACGCCCATGCACGCATGCGTACGCACAAACACGTGTATACACAGAGCAATGCTGAGGTGAGCTACCTTTTCCATGAGGAAATTTATTCTGTCTTTTGACGAACACGACAGATAAGGACAGCCCAGAACGACACTTGGGTTGTCTCTGTGGTTGTGTCCCTTCAACATTTTCTACACTCAATTCACCTCGTCCCATTGAGACAGTAGCACATTTCAATGTTGAAACACGATGGCACGTTGGCACACCATGATTCTACTTTTTCACTGTTGGATGATGAGTTGATGAATGAGCAGCCATTTTGATTTAAATCAGAAGAAATGACACATGGTTGAAGCCACACTGTTCACCCTCATCATTCTGCTGCTGACTGGGGCCATCTGGAAAACAAGAAAGTTATTTTGTTTCCCCTTTGAGTCAACAGCTGTCGGGACTAACTCAAAAAAAAACACGCAGATTGGCTGGCAGTGATATTGAAACATATCATGCTTGTTATATGGACGAAGTTCAGCGCCAGATTGAAACAGTGCAAACTGTGAAAAAAACACAAACCGCTGTATTGAATGGAAAAATGCATATTCACTTCCACTCTTGTTCCACTCTCCCTGTTCTGTCTCAGCATTGGACGTTTCCACACTGAGTTTTCACTCCCCCCCCCCCCCCCCCCCCCCCCCCCAGACCAGCCCTTTCTAGCGG
>NC_082395.1:19245017-19248445 GCF_031168955.1 Gadus macrocephalus | reverse complement strand
CCATCACCCCACCATAGCTGCCATCCATTAACGCCACACTGCCTGCCAGTTCACGCACCCACCTTCATAGGGCTCTCGCACACACCCACACACACTCTCTCATACGTGGGGGAACACGCGGGCACACACGGTACGGCAGACACGCACACGCACAAACACAGCTGATAAACACACACATACACAAACACACACACATGCACACACACACAAACACAGATGTATAAGCACACTGTACACAAACACACACACACAAACACACACACACACACACACACACACATACATACACACATATTAATACACACTTACACAAACACAAATTCAGCCAGGCCTGGCACACACACACACTCAAACTCACACAAACAGGGATGCAAGGGCACACGCATATAGACGCAAACACAACCACACACAAACACACAGATGTTTTGACTTAAACTTGCCAGAATACGGTCCCTGGTTCTCTCACCATACTGATACCCAGAAGCAGCTCACATTGCGCTCTATAAATAGATGTACAGTCAAAAGAGAAGTTGGCTTTGGGTTTGGACTAACTGTTGCATTCCGTCACATACTGGTTGATGTGGCTGAAGCTGGTCCCAACATAGTTAATCAGCAATCGTTAATAGGGTTCATTTCTTGACTGCAGGTGTGATTTCTTATTAAACTGGCAACCAACCACATTGTTGCAAGTTTAGTCTATATAATTTCAATAGTCTCAAATAGTTTATATTGATTTATAAGCCGTATTGATATTAATAGACACAAACAAACAAACGACAAATGCCTTTAGTCTGTTTATTTTATAAACCTTTTTTATACAAGTTGTTGTTTTGTTTATGTTTGTTTGTCGCTTGTAAAGCATTAAGCATACAGATGATCTTAATGAGAAGACATCAGACTTATGGATAAATATATTCTACCTTCTAACACGAATGTGAGAAACCAGTGTTGACTTATGCAAAAAGCTGTTACGAGCCATGATCTGTATATTAGTACTATTTTAGATTTAAAAGAACAATCACACACACACACACACACACACACACACACACACACACACACACACACACACAGACCCATACACACACAAACACACTCACAAAACACACACACACACACACACACACACACACACACACACACACACACACACAGAACCATACACACTCACACACTCACAAAACACACACATATTCTCACAAAACACACACACACACAAACCAGCCACTCACAAACACACACACACACACACGCACACACACACACACACACACACACACGCACACACACACACACACACACACACACACACACACACACACACACACACACACCACATCCTCACGCACACAGAACACACACACCCACTTAGACACAAATCACGCACACACCATGCTCCCAAAACACACACAGACACACACGTAAGTCTAGCGCATATGGACACAAACCCACACGTATAGAATGATAAAGGAAGTATATTACCCTCATGCATACCGTACCACTTCCGCTCCTACAGCAGGGTCATGCGGTAGCACTCACATAACGCTCGCACAAATGCAACGCGAAAGACATCAACCTAAACAGGCCATGAGAGAATTGAGAGTCATTTCCAGGAAGTCAGCCCCTTGGTGTTTCTGCGATTGGCCACAGACATCAGCGACGGCGTATCACTTATCACGGCCTTCTCCTCCCCTCCTCCCCTTGTCCTGTGGCTCCTTCAAGTGAGTGACACTCACGGCACATGGCTCCGTCTGACCGCACGCCACCGGCCACAGCACTTCAATTGATTTTAAGACAGCGCAAGAACAACAACAACAACAACAACAACCACCGGCGCATACCGAAGCGTCTGAGGCGCAAGGTCAGAGCAAGAGGGCGGGGGATAAAAGGCGAGAGGGTTGGAGACGGTGTGATGCCCCCTCCCCTCACACACCCTCCCAGCTACGGAGCTCCATGAATGTTTAATGTGGCGGTGGCAACCGGTGGACCTGGGCCGGGACTGAGCCAGACAGGTGGTGGGCGGCGCTCCAGCTGATCAGAGACCGTATGGAGGCTGGAGGTGCATGAGATGGGTGGAGGTGGGGGGGGGTTCAGTCACGTCACAGAGCCCCCCCCCCCCCCCCCCCCCATCAAACCGTCTTCATCCCACTCTCCTTTTTTTTGGAGGGGGGGGGGGGGGGCGTGTTAGTAACACTTGACCTCCGCTACAGGCGAGACTGGCCTGAGACGACCATGACGAAAGCTGCCTTTTTGGGTTAATCACCGCGGCAACCTCTCGATCGGGGCCAATGTGGGACGCGAGCGTTAGCATGGCTGCGCTATGTGCACGTTAGCGCCTGCGTGGGCGTGGGGGTGTCAGCGCCGTTGGCTCGAGGGAAGCACCAGAGGGGGGGGGGGGCAGGTGCTGAGGAGGCAGGTGCTGAGGAGGCCGGGACGCGGAGCAGGGGCTGCAGGCAGACAGGGGGGGGGGGGGGGGACACGGGCAGGGGAACGAGGGGCTCGGCCTGGGCGGAGTGTGGGGGGGGGGGGTGGGATGGATGCATCGGTTAGGGAGAATGCCGTGGGATCGATGTGGCGCTGTGGGGAGGGACGTCTGGGGATGAGCTGCGTGTCGGACACGACAGGCAAATGAATTGAGTGTGTGGTGGAACAGATGCGCGGGACAGCGAGTTTAGGTTCAATGAAGTCTGTGCATACCGACGGGCCAGTATGGCAATTATGTATGGTGTAGACACACACACACATACCCTATACATACCCCGCACACTCTCCTCGCACACACCTCCTGCTCAAAAAGATACATCACATTAATGACGCATGATGTGCTGTACATGCACACACACGAGCAGATACAACAGATTGACAAAAATCCCTAACAGCGTACAAAAGATTCACACACAGAGACAAAAGCACCCACACAACACACGTACAACTATACAACCACACACACACATACAAACAAAAGCACACACAATACACACATACAAACAGGTAACCACACACGCACACACACATAAAGACAAAAGCACACACAATACACACATACAAACAGTCAGCCACACACACACCTATCTTACCTACACAAACACCACCTTACCGTCCTGCTCAGAGGGCAAGGGGGTGACGCAGTCTTTTTATGACAATTATTGATCCTCCGGAGCACAGTAAAAACTATCCCCAGACAGACAACAAAAATAACTGTAACCATATAACAGCTTCCTGCCAGGGGAACAGATCCCAGGGAGCGGACACGTGACCGGGCTATTCCTGGAGCATACTGTAGACCTCCAGGCCCAGGGCACTGACCAGACATACACATACCGAGGAGGGAGAGGGGGGGAGAGGTGGGAGAGGAGAGGTGGGAGAGGAGAGGTGGGAGAGGAGAGGTGGGGAGAGGAGAGGAGAGCAGATGAGAGGTGGGAGAGGAG
>NC_082395.1:19240017-19242517 GCF_031168955.1 Gadus macrocephalus | reverse complement strand
CTGTATATGTGTGTGTGTGTGTGTGTGTGTGTGTGTGTGTGTGTGTGTGTGTGTGTGTGTGTGTGTGTGTGTGTGTGTGTGTGTGTGTGTGTGTGTGTGTGTGTGTTTATGTGTGTGTGTGTGTGTGTGTCTGCAGGGGTACACTGCACACGACGGCACAACACTAACGTTTCATTAAAATGCTAACTTTCTAATAAGACGGCGTGTCGCCCCCTATGCTGCCACCACGTCGGTATTAGTTCCGGTCTGACTGTATTATCACCTTGTTAGTGTGCGTGGGCGCCTGGTTCCAGTTAGTCTAGCGGTGAGCAGTGCTGTGTAGACCCCCTACAATGAGCAGGAAGCCCAGACCTGGGAGGCTGTGTTTGATCTCGGCCCTACCTCCTCCGCTTCTCTCTTCTCGACACTTCTCTTATGTGGTCATCAAAAGACATCACTTTGATTTGTGGTCGGACTCAAGTGCTTTAACCGTACACACAGAAGCTTGTTTGACTGCAATTGAAACACGCAAACGCAGGGCGCGCACGTGAGCCCACACAAACACACACTCACCCGTGCACACTAGTACACACATGCACACAAAGAAACACCTAAACAAGAAGCACCTATACACACTAAGACACTCACGCAATCACACACCTTAACAAAAAAGCACCTACACACACACACACACACACACAGACAGACACACACCACCACACTCCAAACAGGGCCATAGTTTTATTCAGTGTTCACATATCTTCCTAAAACGTCCTATACCAGTCTAAAGTATGCGGAAAACTAACCAGTAAAGAATTCACAATGGACTGAATGACATGAAAACAAATCTATCCATACACAGTTTATATAGATGCATGTCCTGTTCCCGTATGCTAGCCCTGTGCATCAACATGTGAAATGGGTCCCGCCCAAACCCCCGTCCTTCACGCTGCCTTGCCGCGGCGTCCCTCAGATAAGGGAACAGGGAGAAGCCACACGCGCAGATGGATGAGGATGATGAAGATGATGTCGAAGAAGAAACAGAAGAAGAAAGACAAAAAAAAAAAAACACGCCTTCACGGTGAGGAAGAGCCGCACCACAGGGGACGGGCTGGTAGACATTCTGCAGTGTCTGCAATAAAAGTGTTCATTTCTGGAGGCTTCCCCTTGCATTCGGGGGGTATGTGGTTGGGGGGGGGGGGGGGTGCCCTGGAAGGCAGGAAGAGGAACGTATAGGTTGAGGGTGGGGTGGAGGGGTTGCCGGAGGCCTGTGGTAGCAGGTTATCTGTTTAAATACAGCACCCCCCCTCCCCCTCCACCCTGCCCTCAAAGCTGTGTGATGAAGGAACAGAAAACACACAAACGTAGAGGGAGAAGGCCTACAGGCCCGCGTGGCACAGGGTTTCACTGTGGGAAGAAGTAAGGAGAAAATAGAAAATAAATATACTAAACTTGTTTTTCATCTTTGGAAGTTGCCACGCGATGCATGTTTGCTGTTTGAATGCGAAACGCTTTTTTTCATGCCGTTTTGTACCCCACAGCCGAGTCATTCTGTGTGAGCAGAGAGAAGCTGTGGTAGAGAAAAGGCCAGAATCATTTCTGTGGTTTTTTTATTCAGTGCCTGTTTTTATTTTCTTCTTAGCTTTAGAAATACAAATATGACTTTAGCCCTCTCAAATAAAGCACATTTATTACACGAGCATTGACTTTCTTCGCCGACCGCCTATAAAAAGACGAAATGATGGGATTTGTTAAGGGAAACCATTTGCATCTTGCATCTATTTTTTATTTGCTCGTATTCTCCCTCGCTTTTGCATTCTTCCCTCAGTCGGTGACCATGGAATGGTGAGTTTTTCCTTTCTCCTCTGACAGTTTTGGGCTTATTATACACGCTCATCTCTCCCGCTCTGTCTAAAAAGTGAGACGGAGAGAGAGAGAGAGAGAGAGAGAGAGAGAGAGAGAGAGAGAGAGAGCGAGTGAGAGAATGAACCGGCAGAGGCAGAAGAAGAAGTGAAAAAAAAGAGAAAAACGAAAGCCCCAGCGTGAACCAGAAGCAGTGCTTTAGATAGAGAGTGGAGATTTCAGACGTAGACGTTAGCAGCCGAGCCACGGCGGTGGCTGAACACAGCTGTCAAACCCAGATGGTGAGGTGCTAATAACATTCAGAGTTTTGCAGCGCACCGTTTATTTTCTAATAATAAAACTGTTAGCGCTTGCTAATAGCATAGCTGCTGCCTGCCAAGCACACAAGCACTCCGGCTGACATTGACGCTACCGCGCTGCCATTTATGTGCCACGCTGCAGCGCACGATGGCTCTACAGTGGTACCGCCCGCACCGGGACACACCTCCGCACACACACACACACACACACGCACGTGCACGCACGCACACACACAGACACACACACATGCACATGTCTCTCACACACACCCCCACACATATGCACATGTCTCACACACACACACACACACACACACACACATATACGCAGGCACAAACACCCACAAACACACACTTCA
>NC_082395.1:19225017-19227517 GCF_031168955.1 Gadus macrocephalus | reverse complement strand
TGTGTGTGTGTGTGTGTGTGCGTGTGTGTGTGTGTGTGTGTGTGTGTGTGTGTGTGTGTGTGTGTGTGTGTGTGTGTGTGTGTGTGTGTGTGTGTGTGTGTGTGTGGAATAGTCAGCTCTCTATCTGGGACCGTGCAGCAGCAGCAGCAGCCCCTAACCCACTGTTGCCGTGCGGCGTTGAGAAGAACTGATGGAAATAAAACACCATGGGTCCACAGAGACACATGCAAACACACACACACATACACCCACAGGCACCCACACGCACACACACACACACACACACACACACACACACACACACACACACACACACACATACAGAGAGGGACATTTTTACGCACACATATAACCTAAGGACGGTATGAAAGTGTTGCGGGGATGTTTGGTTAGCGTTCGACCGTGTATATATAGACACACGACGCGCCGCACTTCAAACCCACTTCTCCATTCGCCCTGTTTCACCGCGGCCCCCGGAGCACACCATTCTGTCGCCCTCACACCCAGGACCTCCGACGCACACCTGGCTGCTTTGTCTCTGTCACGCGTCGCATTCATAGAGCGGGGCCTGCTCCCCGCAGAGCGGCGAGCCCTCCACCCCCGCCCCGTCGCCTGACCCGCCGAGAGACACAGACGCACACACACACACACACATACACATACACACGCACACAGATACACGCGCGCGTGCGCTCGACCACCAGATATCCACCGGCGACATTACACAACTCTTCTTCTTCTCACTCACTCCGCCGGACCCCCGCGTTGGTGTAAATACATCTCCAGCCGGCTCATATTTCACTTTCACAGCAGCGCTGTCAGGCCGGCGTGGCGGGGGCCCACAGGCGGCCGCCGCCCCCGCTCAGGACACTCTTTCCCCAGGCAAGGACACCGGGGCCCGGGCTCTCCGTCTTCCGCGCCCCGGCCTGCCTCCCGGAGCCACGCGGCCAGACTGCTCGTCCGCAGCCGTCCCGAGTGTGAGTGTGTGTGGGTGTATGTGTCTGTGTGTGTGTGTGTGTGTGTGTGTGTGTGTGTGTGTGTGTGTGTGTGTGTGTGTGTGTGTGTGTGTGTGTGTGTGTCTGTATGTGTGTGTGTGTGCACGCGTGTGCGTGTGTGTGTGTGTGAGGAACGCACACGTGCTAGGGCATACACACGCACACACACTCGTGCGCGGACGCAAAAACACACGCACACACACACACACACGTATACATACATGTAGGAACACACACACACTAACACGTACACACACAATGCATGACCTGGGATACACACACGACGCTCACACCGCCACCGCCACCTCAGACCAGACGCGTATTTATTTGCATAAAACAAAGACATGACGCCATCCCAGCCCGGCCCTTGGTCACGTGACCAGATGGGAGCCTGCTACCCGCTCCGTCCGGAGATGGAGATTTATGAGGCTGACTAAGACAGACAGCCTCATGGTTTTCCACTTTCATTCCACTAGCGTCCGGCCCCCTTGCTGTTGTTTATACGCTGAGGGGGGGAGGGGGGGGGACCCCCAGCCTAATTCACAGCCACCACCACGGAGAAGGAGAGCCTGAGCTCTTAAAACACTTCATCTAAAGATGATTTGTCCTTGTCTTTCCTGACGGCTTTTGTCACCCCCCCCCCCCCTTCCCCCCACCTCCTTCCTGAAGTTAAGTGGAGCTGGATCTGAGCCAGCACGCTGGATCTCATGTCCCACTTAGAACCAATCAGGCAAATAACACCCTATCTACGAATACACACACACATACACACACACACGCACACACACACACACGCACACACACACACAAACACACACGCAAATTATTCTTCTAAATGAAGACAAGCGCTAATCAAAGCCTTTCATCCCCGCGCATCACGTGCGAGGCCGTCCTTCTTAGCGGATCGCTCGGTGGAGCTTGCGGTGGGAGAATCGGCGGTGCCGTCATAGACGTACATTGCGATGCACGTCGGCACCAGAATCCCTCCGTCTCCGCGCATTGATTACAGAACACCATAGGTCTGTGGCTGCCCCTTTTCACCAAAGACCCTGCCGTTTTCCTACGGCTTATCTGTGCTGTTGATCCACGGATGACTCAGATTTCCACATTGATTCATCACATTGTATACATTATGGTGAATTCAAGAAAAGAGAGGAAAACATCTTAACACATTCTAATATGGCAGTGCACGAGAAAGAGCAATGAAACGTATTGCGTCACGCTCGGTCCCGATGACCCCGGTGAGATCTTACTTGCCTTCCCTTACAGTCACACAGGCACAAGCTAAGGTTCGCAGATGAGGTTTCGCGCTCAAGGACGCTCGTTTTATCCCCAGCCAGAGTGAACCTGGAGTGCCCACAGAGAGCCAGGCCACTGAGCTGCCTTTGGCTCGGACAAAGTGGATCATGTAGGGAGCCAATGTATATCATAGAGTAGTCATGACTAATGCACTGCCATACATACAGTCAAACCTGTGTTAAATACAACATGGATTATTGTTGTGT
>NC_082395.1:19212517-19222517 GCF_031168955.1 Gadus macrocephalus | reverse complement strand
TAACCTCCATATGTTCCTCCATCTCTATCCTCTGTGTGTAACCTCCTTTTTTATCCTCCATGTATAGTATTTCATCCCTGTATATCCTTTATGTATAACCTCCTGCTTCTGCCACTATGCTTCAATCAAGGGGCTGGGGCCTGTTAACTAATATATTGACGGCTGTGATGTGTTTCATATTACATGGAATAAAGAAAGAAAGAAAGAAATGGGCGGAAAATAAGAAAGCATAGTTGACACTACCTTCCTGATTTAGTAGATTGTTGCCGCAATTAACACTAAAAAAAGCTATTGTCATCTACCCAACCATAGGTAGCAAGTACAAACATATTTTTTCTTTTAAATGGGTTAGTGCTGCCTTTGAAAATAAAAAAAGTGAAAGTTGATATTTTATTTTTAAATGTTCACCTATAGAAATAATTAACTGTCCTCTTGCATCCTCTTTCAAATATTTGCAGCTAATAATGCACGCATGAATGCATACACACATGAGCACACAAACACACACACACACACACACACACACACACACACACACACACACACACACACACACACACACACACACACACACACACACACACACACACACACACACACACACACAAACTGATTCAGTACTAGGAGATGATATATTGCATGTAGGATGCGCATGCAGTTATATATAGCATGTAGGATGCACATGTACTTATATATATACTAGATAGTATGCAGGATGTACATGTACTGATCATTTCTTCTTAGCATGTGGTGTACATGTTTATATATATACACCATACTGCATGTAGGATGTTCACACATAGCATGTAGCCTGGTATGCATATTAACAATATAGCATTAAGGATGTGTGTGTGCTTATGTGTGGTATACTTTACAGTATGTTGGTTGTGTTTTATATGTATTTATATCTATACACTATATAGCATGTAGGAGATATATTTTCTTATATATATATACATACTGTACACTATGTAGCACATAGGATGGGTATGTATACATACCCATCCATACTTATATATATATGCTATATTGTATGAAAGATACATGTACTGGTATATAAGCATGTTGGATGTCTATGTACTAATGTATACACTATCATATGAAAGATTAATATTTACTTGCATATAGTAGTCTATAAAATAAATAGTATGCGTATGTTCTTATACATGTCATGTGGATATGCATGTACTTATATATATTATTCTACACAGTATCTAGGATGGGTATGTACTTATACATGGTATGAGGATGTACACGTACTTGTATATAGTATGCTATACAGTCTGTAGGATGTGTATGTACCTATACATGATATGAGGTTGTGCATATACTTGTTTATAGTATCCTATACCGTATGAAGTGTATGTACTGATACATGGTATGAGGATGTACATGTACTTGTATATAGTACACTACACAGTATGTTGTTCATGTACTTATACATGGTATAAGGATGTACATGCACTTATATATAGTATACTGTACAGTATGTAGGATGTGTATGTACTTAAACATGGTATGAGGATATACAGTACATATACTTGTACATAGTATACTATACAGTATGTTGTGTATGTACTTATTCACGGTATTAGAATGTATGTGTACTTGTATATAGTATACTGTAGAGTATGTATGTTGTGTATGTTCTTGTACATGGTATGAGGATGTACATGTACTTGTGTATGTAGGATGTGTATGTACTTATACATGGCATGAGGATGTACATGTACTTGTATATAGTATACTATACAGTATGTTGTGTATGTACTTATACATGGTATGATGATGTAGATGTACTTGTATATAGTATACTGTAGAGTATGTATGTTGTGTATGTACTTATACATGGCATGAGGATGTTCATCTCGCCCAGTGGTTCCTGGGCGGAGGATGTGAGCCACAGATCCCTGGGGTGAGGATTACTCTAATGACTCTGAGAGCAGGGTGTGCGTCCTAACTTCTGACCTCTATTCTTCCTATAGACGAGGAGGGTGCATATGCACAAGGGCACACACACACACACACACACACACACACACACACACACATATACGCACGTACGTACGCACACATAGACCAACACACCCTACTCGCACAAAAACGTGCACAGAGAAACGCACAGGCGAAAACACATTTATAATCACACAGACACACACAGACACACACACACAAACACATACACACACGAATGCACGCACACACACATACACAAACACACACATAAAACCCATCCACACAAACACACACGTATACGTGCACAGTGAAACACAAAGGCAAACAAATTAACAATCACACACACACACACACACACACACACACACACACACACACACACACATAAGTGCACAGTGACACACAGAGGCAAACAGACATTAACATACACACACACACCAAACACACACACATACACAAGCACACACATACACACACCCCACACAGGGACACACACAAAACAACACAACTCCACTCAAGAAGCCCACAAACATTTAAACAGTCAATGGGAGCAGACCTAGGGAGACCCACTTAAACTGGCCGTATCCATTTCCTGCTGACCGTCTTCTGAGCTTGTGATCGGTCAACAGCATGGCATAACCCTAGCATACCATCATGATCTCAACCCAACACCGTCGACAGCATAACACTCCATGGGAGGGGGGGGGGGGCTGACAGAGATATCTATTACCTGGATTACCTTTGTGGTGCGGTAGCATCTGTCACTCATTAGGTCTTCCTTCAACAAGAGTGCCGTGGACAAGGGCAGTGGTGAATGAATTAATAAATATATAGGTCGGAAAAATCTATGAAGGAATTCATCTTAAACGATAAACAGCGAGATCCAATGGCAGTAAGGGAGTGTGTGAGTGAGTGCATGTGTGTATGTGTGTGTTTGTGTGTTTGTGTGTGTCTGTGTGTCTGTTTGCGCCTTTTTGTGTGTGTGTGTGTTTATCAGCTGGACACCAAAATGAACGTCCGTTAAAGAGAAATATAATTATCAAACACACTAAATATTCGAAATGATCCTAATTAAATAATATTATATTGACATAAAAAATAAATTATGTCGGAACAATTAACAACAAAAGCTGTGATCCTCGTGAAGTCATTTAAAAGATTTTGTGGCTTAAAATGAAACATCAATAAATGGCAGCGGCTCTATTGCGGAGATCAAATGGATGTAATTAGATCAATTGAAGAGGAAGGGAAGGCGGAGAAGGAGAGCAGAGCTGTAAAACGCAGGGTCTGTGCATGCTAGGACCCAACACTGGCACAGCTGCGGCGAGCCACCCTCACGATTTATCATCTGCACATCGCAGGCGCCAGCGGCCCACACCGCTATTAATCATCAGCAAAATCATTTAATTCAGCCCAAGCCCCAACTATTGTCTCAGGCTCTCTTACCCGCTCTGGGCAAATCAGCAAACCACAGCACCGTGCATCTCGGGGAAGGATGAAACAAGACTTGTGCAGAACAGAGCATCGAGGCTACAACTGATGTTTGCAGACCGGTATCGCTCGTTGACTTAAGAGACAAGCAAGTCATCGAGGGCTGACTGTTTGCATGATGGATGCGGTGGTCTGTTGTGGCAGGAAGCCTCGTCTTTAGCAGGGCTGGAGGGAGACTCATATAGAAAAAGCAAAAGAAAGATATCCCACATTGAAACTATGACTCATTTGTAGTCATAATGTTTCATAATACACTTTATTTATCGCCTCAATCTCGACCAAAGGATGTGTCTTCAGCCTTCTCTATTCCAGATAACAAAGAAAGTCCTGTCATTTACAACAAAAAGATAAACTAATGAACCCTTAACCAATACTACAGCATGTACGGCCCCGCACTGACAAGACGTAGCCCTGATGCTTCAGCCCAGATAATAACAGGAAGATGAAGACGAGGGTGGAGAGGGCCTTGTTTCAAACCGACGAAACATAGCTGAAAGATTGTTCTCAGCTCCGCCTCCCCCCCATCAGCCCACGTGCCTGGTGACTGTGACCTCAAAGGATCTCCACTCGGAGGGCCACGTTTGCTTCACCGTGCTCACAACTTCACCGAAAAGTTGTGTTTTCTGTGAAAACACACCAGACCTCTCCCTCAGTCCCACTCAGAGGCCGCACACCCACACATCGAGACACACGCACAAACGCACAAACATACACGTGTACCCGCGCATACACACACACACACACACACACATGCATTCACGCATGCCCACTTATGCACACGCACGCACCCACACACTAGGATGGACACGTGGACATACATGCACACACACACACACGTATGTGAACACACACACACACATACTTACACACGTACATTCACAAGCTCCATGGGAATGCAGACTACACACACACACACACACACACACACACACACACGGATAGACACATTGACATCAACACATGTACACGGACATACACGCACACACAGACAAATGCGAACACACAGATACTTACACGCGTTCATACACAGGCTCCCTTGGAATGCAAAATACACACACACATGCTCACGGAAACGCACACACAAAACCTGACACACACCCACACGTATGTAAAACAAGTGTGTTCACATTCACTGTCAGATATAAACTTGCAGTTGTTTTACCCGCCTTTCATGCACACACACACACGCACCATACACGCAAGCACACCAACACACACATACACACGCAAGGGTATTTTTAATTAATTATGAAATGTTTTAAATATTGTACATGCATGTTTAAAGCTGTGCCCTGTGCATTGAATGATTTTGGTCATAAAGCATGACATTTTTTGATTTGATTGATGGATGGTTTGAAAGGGAAAATTAATATGATAGATGTCTTTGATCAACCATCAAATTAACTGTACTGTATTATTTTAATCATATTTGACTTAACTACAACTACATATAAATAAACAATATAAAAGCAATTACTTGCTCTGACATGCCTTCAAAATGGCTAGTTTCATTCCTCTGTATATCAGGCTGGGCGAATTCAATAATAAAAGGCATTTACAACAACAGCCTATCTGTCGAAAAATATACAACGTTTGATTGGTTGAGTCGTTTGTCAACGGCTGAAAATGTGACGTTTCCATTACTTCTATATATTTTAATAAAACACACGAATTTATATTTTGGACACACATTTTTGACACAGAACATAAACTGAAATCGAGAAAAGTTCAAAACGTATTGAAGACAATTACGTTCATTTATTGCATATCATTTATTTGTATGAAATGAAAAAACGAGAACATATGAACATCACATATGGTTAGTGGAGTGAAATAATTTTGCACAGCAAAATATATATATATATTCATATATTTATATAGTAGAGGAAAGATTAATATTTTAAAGATTTCAATCGTGTATTTACTCCCTCTTTTCTTCAAGCAGGGTGTGAATCCCTGACCAACTAACAATGTCCAGACATTATTAATCATATCGTTATTGCTAAGCAAATGTTGGGCTCGTATGAAACAAAAAAAGATGGTTTTCCCTGTCCTGCCAAAAAGGAAAAACCTATTAATGTGTTACCATTGAGTGGGCCTGGTCACAAATCACCAAACCCATCTGCGTTAGCGTTTGGAACGACAGGCATTTCATATCCATCTTTAGGCCTATTGCTGAAATGTCAGTGCATATCAAGCCAAAGTACTTGAGTAAATGAACATGTTTCAAAAGGCGTTTTATCCGAAAAAGTATTCTAAACTTTTGAAAGTAACCAATAGCCTGCTATAGTCCATCTTCTGTGTAAAACCCATAACGCAAATGTGCAGTCAATGCGCTCCGAACTGTTTATTCTCTAAACTGGTGTTGTGCCAATTTACCAAAACCAATGCCAGAACTAACATTTGTACAGGAAGACCCTTCTTAATTATCCTCGTAATCTATACATGTGTGGCTCATATCCCCTCCCGCCATATCCTCGTTATCGTTACACCTTACAGATTAGGAAAAAAATGTTGTACTTAAATTACAGGTAAGATTCATTCCAAATATGCCATACGCACAAGTCTGGAGTATCATTTAAATAAACAGTGCGTGAAAGGCAACATATAGTTTAGTCCCGAGAAGGGAAGAGGGGATTCATTTTCGTCCTTTTTTTACGTCTGTCCCTCCATCGGGATCCCCAGCGATCAACTTCCATGGAACTAATGGGAGCCTTCACTGGCTTTGCACCACAACACAGCCGAAACGCACGCGTTTTTGGTTGAGAGCCGCGGTGGGGCAGGGAGGGAGTCATTTCACTTTTTGTTGCGATCCCAAAAAAAAGTAATGGGGCTATAAATGAAGAATGAATTCCATGCTGGGGGTCATTCGACAAAAAGTACATCTTCAAACAAAAATGAAAATGAAAAAAAAAATGAAAACCATACATGTCCAGCATGCAGGGCAGTCCAATAACAGTTCTCTTGTCCAAACAATACATGTTGTTTCTAACGATTAGAGTCTTTCTGTTTGTTGCTCAACACTATGACAGACAAACACATGAGAGGAGATGGAGTACATAGGGCAGGCTCGCAGTCCTCCAGATTTGGCCGACAAAAAAAATAGCAAATAAAAACCAAAAAAAACATTGTGGATGAATGCAGTTGTGTTTTCAGGCAGCTTCACACTGAATTAAATTAACATGATGGTAAACGTCAGGTCGGTGCACTTCTGATGGCATGGGCTCGCTGTCTGCATGCACCTCGTATACAGCGGTATAAAGTTTTTATATTCTAAAGTAAATCATAGTGACTTCAAAACACTGCAAACCAAATGAGATACGATGAGAAACATGAGACATATGCTTTTCATAATAGAGAAAAAGAAATATGAAAGATTGACACATTTTCGAAATGAAAAACACGGATGACAAAAAAAAGCTCATTCTAAAAACTTCAGCAAACCCTTTTTTCCCCTCATGATTGTATAAAAATAAAAAAAAAGCACAAATCAGTTCTTGGTCTAGCGGGGGTTGGTATACGTGCGAAAAGAAAAAAAGTTTCTAATCAAAACTTTTTTCCTGTTTGTTTTAATAAAAGGTTGACTAAACGGCTGCTATTCTTTTCTCACGGATAACGTCGAAACTCACATGAAAAACTCCGGGGATGAGGGGTTGTTGTCGCTGCTCGACCCGTTTTCTCTGAAGCCGTTGCTGATCAGCTTCTCATACTTGTCTTTGTACGCGTCCCTCTCCCGGACCAGCCTGGAGATCTCCTGCTTTAGGTGGTCCACTTGCTGGATGAGTTGCGTTTTCTCCCCCTCCAGGACGTGCCGCTGCTGGACCCGCTTGTATCGACACGACTGGGCATAGCCCCTGTTCTTTAGGGTCCTCCTCTTCTGTTTCAATCGGATCACTTCTTCCTTGCTGACCCCCCGTAGCTGCCGGTTGAGCTCCCGTACTGACATGGTGACCAGCTGGTCGTCTGAAAACCGATCATCCAAATGCGAATGTGGGTGATTTAAGCCCGAGTTGTTGGACTGGACGCCGGGCGCCTGGTGGTGACCGTTGCTGTGGTGGTGGTGATGGTGGTGGTGCGGACCCCCGTTCTGGGCTGCAGCGGCAGCGATAACTGCTGACACCACCGCCGCGGCAGAGCCCATCTCTTCCCCGGCCATGGTGCCCCCAGGTCCGGCTGCGCCAGCAAACTGCTGCCCTCTGGTATAGCCATCGAACGACTGGAGCTGGTGAGTGCTGTTGATCAGCGCCTCGACTGCGTCTTCGGGGCTGAAGCCCAACGCCTCTGGATTTAACTGTTGTTGATAACCGGACATCCAGTAGAAATCCTCCAAGTGTGCCTTCTGTTCGCTCCCCGAGCCCGGACTGGGCGCCGAGAAGCTTGGGGAAGGGGGCACCGAGCTGCAAGGCGTGCTCATCGGGGTGGAAGACAAGGATCCCCCGGCGATAAGGCGACTGCACTGGCTGATGTTGCGATCGGGCTCCACCGGCTCCTTTTTCACTTCAAACTTCATCAGATCGAAGTCATTAACATATTCCATGGCCAGGGGACTGGTGGGCAGGTCGGAGTTGCTCATTGCCAGCTCTGATGCCATCCTCTTGGTGCTGCTGACAGTCCTCCAAGCGGGCTGAAGAGCAGCTGTCACACTGGGCTGGTTGGGGAGGACGTGAGCCAGTTTGAAAAATGTTTAAGCGTTTGTCTTAGGACTGAAAACAAAAAAGGTGTAGTAAGTCCCTCTGTAGCGATGGACTCCCAACGCTAAGTAAGTAGCTTTTCTTTGCGGAGTCTGACGCACTGACACACCAGCGCCGCGCACGCGAGCAGCACAGTCCTTTTTCAGCAAGTGAAATTCGGCGGCTTTGAATTTCAAACATTTAACACTTTACGGTTTTTCTTCATGGATACATTGCGGAGACGAGAGGGGGCAAAGCCGAAAGGAAGGGGGCTGAGTGTAGCCGCGCATGTAACGTGCCTCTGACTTGTGGGCTGGTTTTTTTAGAGGGATCACACAGCAGATGAGTTTAAAAGCATTGCAGTTTTATAGCTGCCCGTGACGTCAGGGCAGAAATGGGAAGCGCGTAGCCAATCAGAGCGCGCAATCGGACCACTAATTAACATATTAGTAGAGAAACAAAACTTTTCTCGACTGTCAGAAGCCGTCAGCTGACTCTCAGCCGTATCACAGTCTTTCTTTCTTTTTCCTTTCTCTGACGCTTTTTCTTCCCGGTCGGTTTTTTAACGTGATGTCAACAAATATATAAAATATATATTTATTTGTTTAGTCTATTGCAAAGTCATTACTGAAGAGGACGAAGAAGACGGACTTTAACAGAATATGTCGAGCCAGAAAATGGAGGAAACATTCTTTAATGGGATGTTTAATTTAGATGTGCATGTGTGTTCTATAAACACTTTATTAACAAGATATTGTATAGGCCTACTGTATTTTCGTATACCCCATGCTATGGTTGTTATGGCCTATAACACAGTAGTGGAATGGCTGTCTAAATAAGAAGAAACATGTGTACCATGTGTAAATACAACCAACGGCAGTTCTTCATTATAATTCGTATAGACAACACTATTCATTATTTCTGAATGTGCAGTAGGCTTTAATCAATTGACATGCAGGTAATTCAGTATATATTTTTTATTATTATTCCGCATCGATATTCTCAAACAGGTGGTTTCAAATGTTTTTGTAGTTATTTAGATAAAAAGTAATGCACTGTTGCGAGGAAATATTGAAACGTTCGGAAAAGCTTCTGCCGTCCGCTTCTAAAACTCAACAGTGCCACCTTTTGGATGAATGTTGAACGGGTCTATTTCAAGCCTCCTAAACATTTACACGTTAAAACGCAATAATGCCACAACCTATTATTTATTTATTTTAAATGTAAAAATGTGCAACAGAAACCAAGTAGCCCAAATAATTGAAATAATGTTAAGATTAGTGGAATAAATCACATTTTGCGAATGTAAGGACAATCATCAAACGTTATCCCCTAATAACCTATGTGCAATATGTTGTATGCATTTTGCATCATGGAAATTCCAAATATCAGAAACTACACCCGTCTATAGATTTTCAAATCTGTGTCCATCTAATAGGACTCAAGCAATCATAAAGTTGAGACCAAATCTTTTGGTCACAAATTAGTTCCACGGCAATAAAACCTTTATTACACTTGTACATAGTGATATATAGCTATTACACATCCACATGGTCACAGATAAAACACGTCTTGTAAAACTGTTCCTTATCTTAGTTCAGAGGTCACCAGAGCTACTTTTAACAGGTCTCGTCTTCAACTCCAACTCGGGACCAGTGTTGCTCACTCAAAATTGAGGGAATGTTTCTCAAGGAAATGGTCTGCTGGCGAAACCCATACCATCTTCTAAACCTCTCTGGGAACTACCTATAAAGCCTCAAACTGTATTCAACCTTTCTTGACCAGATGAGGCAATCACAATACGTCATTCTCTCATTTTTCCTTTCTTCCTCACCGTCATCCGATGTTGACAGGCAGACAGAAGCAAGAACACAATTGTAAAT
>NC_082395.1:19183969-19207417 GCF_031168955.1 Gadus macrocephalus | reverse complement strand
GATGTGTGTCGGACCAACGCACATCTGATTTACTGGGATGTATACGTTTTGAATTCACAGACCGCTGCACGCTACCGCTGGAGACACCACGCACCTCACACCTCCGCCGTCAGCAGACAGAGACGACGAGACGAAGGAACCCAACAGGCCACAGCGGAGGCAGTCATGTCTGCAGATGGAACAAACAGCGGCTTTGAATTTCAGGGGTGAGTTCGTTGCAGGAAAAATACAACAAATGTGAAATATACATGTATATCCTGGCTGTCGTATGAATAAACATCAGGTTGATATACAACTTAACTAACTTTTTTCCCATTGCCTCCCTCCTGAGTTGGGTGTATAGTGGCCCCATGTGAGCCCCATTCATTGCAAGAGGGGCAGGTCAGGGCATGCATCCTACCCATGAAAGAACGACTCCTAATACATCTTAGGTTTCAACAGATTTGTTGATCTGTTGTCTTCCCCCTCTGACATTATCATCAATACATGCAATAACTCCCCCATCCCCCCTCCTTAAGCGACATTAGCCAAGAGGAGGCTCACTATTGCCTCCATGTTAAAGGAAGGCCTGTTTGGCGGAGCCCCAGAGCAGTCTGTCCGGCTGGAGAACTGCTGTCTCTAATGAAAGGAGACGTAATGTTTGTCATCACAAGGCTGAGATTTGGGGCCTTGGCCAAAACGCTCAGCATCTGGGGGTGGGGGTGTCATAGCCCTGCAGGCTATGAAGGATCGAAGATTGCCTCCCTCTGCTATCTGACTTTACTAACCCCCCCAACACCCCCCCCCCCCCCCCCCCCCCCATTCTCCTTTCCCTCCTCTTCCAGCCGCTTCCAACTTGTATTTTTTTTTCACAAGGAGGCCAATTTGTTGTGGCAGCCGTGCATCCCAAGGTTCATATCTTGTTACACAAAATTTGGGATTGCGAGAAGATTTTGGGCTCTATCCAGACCAGAGAGAGCGGGGGAAGGGGATGGGGGGTGGGGGGGGGGGGGGGGGGGGGGCAGCAGGCTGTGTCTCAGAGGAACGACATGATAGGGGCTGTTCAGTGTGATGGGATTAAATAGAGGGGAGCCCTCGTGTGCTGTACAAACAGCATAATCACTGGGCTATAACGTTACAAATCATTTACTAAATACTGCGCGAGGAACACTGTTTGTCACCGTCAAGCACTTCAAGGGATCGTATCACATGAGAGGACTTTGTGTCGGAGAGGGAGAAGAGGGTGATCCCTTGTTTGGCCTTGCACGAGCACAAGTGCTTCACACAAAGTGATATCTCTGCATTCAACCCACCGCTTGCAGCACCAGGAGCAGTTCGACAGAAGAAGGGAACTACTAAAAGAGCATGCCAAAAAACAAAAAACGAGCGACAGCTTGAGATCCGTGAGTTCATGTGGTGATGTGCGTTCGCCGGGCACGTGACATATTAAACACGCTCATCGTTTCGACCACGCGCCACGGTTCCCGGTGGAGACCGCAGGCCCCTCCCCTGGCACCGTCAGGGTCGTTTCCCACTGAGACCACAGCATTAGCTGAGAGAATACCCATCCTTTCCTGGACACAATCCTAATGCAATCTCTCCCATGGAACACTGTGGCTTTTGTGTTCAGGAAGAAGAGTGGTTAGCTGCTGTCGGCCAGGCCGGGGGCTGCCCCCCCCCCCCCCCCCCCCCGCCGTCCACCATTGTTGCTCTAGAGGCTGGTTGGTGGGTTGGTGGACGAGGGTTTGAGGGGGGGGAGGGAGTGTCGGGAGGTAAGCAGGGATGTCCGGTGATAGCCATCTCTAGGCTGGGCGGTGTGGGTAGGGGGTAGGGGGTAGGGGGGTAGGGGGGGGCTGTTGTGTCGTCGATGATGTCAGGGATTCAGCACTCACAACAGACCAATGCAATGTCGTTTCAGGGAGCTTTTGTCGTTTTGTTGATTGACCTGGAGAATTACGTAACACTAGATTAGCCGTGCAAATACTGGACTTCACGATTGTGTGGATTGCTTTGGCAAAAGCTGTGATGCACTGTGTTGTGGGCCAAACTTTTCAACATACTTTTTTTATCTTACTAAATTGTGTGCTTTTAAAGAAACTAATTTGTTTGTATATCCATCACTCAAACTTCTTCATCTCAGACTCGAAGAAAAATAATTCGAGGTATGTTTTTTTCTCTTTTTACGGTAAACCTTCTCCAAACCCTTCCAACCTGTAGGCTGTGTTGCCAGTGAATCCTCAACTGACATGGTGCATCGGGCATCCTGTATATCCGGCATGGCAGCCAGCTCCCTGGCACCCCAGCCTGAACCCGCCTCTCCATTCCTTCTCCTACAGAGTCGTGGGCAGCAGGGGCCGAGAGGAGAGGGCAGAAAAAGGCCTTTAGAAAATAAACAGACACAGAATTGAAGAAACAAGGAAGAGGGAGGCATCTAGAGCATGTGGGCACCAAGGGAATGTCAGATTGGATGGACAAAGGCCTAGCTGTGATGGCTGGAAAGTATGAAATGGACTTTCCTTGTTTGGAAAAGATTACATGATTATGAGCAGGGGCCCTTTCTCACAGACCTTTAGGTAGAGCGATGTGAATAATGCATTGCATTGGTCTGTTCCGTTGGGGGACTGTTTCAGTGTATAGGAGGGTGTTTCGAGTCACAATAGATGTTTATTCTGCTTTTCTGCAAAATACAACTCAATTGCTCAGTCCACATTTGATGAGTTGATCCGGATAGATAGCGAGATGACAAAGACAACCACGCAGCATTGAGTAGTCTGCCATCAGAAAAGTTTGAAGTTGGCGTTAGAAGAGGCAGCGATAGAGGAACAAAGCCTGCCGAAAATGTGACATTTACCGTCATTAATGGAATTACCATGCAGGACTATACTTATAATGCCGTTACCGTCCCTGACACCGGAGGATTTAAACAGAGCTGTATTTCTCTCCCTGACTCTTAAACATCTCATTTTCCATTTACATGAGACCTAGAGCAGCGTGTGTCACAGAAGGACATAAATCTCCTGCCAAAACCCCCCCCCCCCCCCTCCCCCCCCCCCGAACTCTCCACTCCTCGTCCCCCTCACCTTCTCCTCATCCTCCTGCTTCACCTCCTCTCCCCCCTCCTTCACCTCCTCTACCTCCTCCTTCACCTCCTCTCCTACACCTCCTCCTCCACCTCCTCCTCCTCCTCTTCCTCCTCCAACTCCTCCTCCTCCTCCTCCAACTCCTCCTTCATCTCCTCTCCTACTCCTCCTCCTCCTCCTCCTCCTCTAACCTCCTCTGGCTCCTCCTCCTCCTCCTCCTTCACCTCCTCCTGCTCCTCCTCTTCCTCCTCCACCTCCTCCTCCTCCTCCTCCTCCTCCTCCTCCTCCTTCTCCCTCCTCCTCCTCCTCCAGCTCCTCCTTCCCCTGATGAAGAACTGAATACCTAGAACCCCCCCGCTCCAGCCCGTCTCCCCTCTCGGCTGCAGCTCAGCGTACAGACATCCACTACAGTCCGAAACACGACTCACTACGCAGTGAGGATCCACGCGCCTCGTCACCGGTCGGCTCCGGTCCCCGGCGCACACACATCCGTCCGCGCCTCAGAGGGGGAAGAGCGCCTCCCGCTTTCCCACGTTTAAAGTCCGTCCTCCCGTCTCCAGATGTCCACCACACTGCGAGGAGGCCCGGTGCCCGGGCCCTTCAGCAGGGCAGTCATTAGCCACTGGTTCCCCCAGCCCCCCCGTCGGTGGACGGGCCCCACAGAGGCAGTGATGGATCGCTCCTCTCAGCCGTGTCTCCAGCGGCAGCAGGAGGGCAGGCCGCTCCGCCAACCAGACCCCTGCGCCCGCCGCCTCCCCGGGCCCCGGAGATGGCGAGGAAGGGCCCGTTTAAGGAGCCCTTCCTCGGAGCTCGCACGCGGGGCTATCAGAGGCAGGGGATTGGGGCTGTCCCGGGGGTCCGGTTTTAATGGGTGTCTGCGGGGCCCTCGCGGGGATAGCCGGAGCTCCTGGGAGGACCAGGAGGGGGGGTAATCCTGGGGGTCTGCTTAGGGTTTCTTCGGGGCCCGGTGTTGCCAATTTTGAACAGATTTGAGGAGAACTGCTGCGGAGGAGATGAGGGGTGGGGAGTGATGTAGAGAGAGATTGAGACCGGGGAGTATCCACTATTACGCGCTCTCTCTCTCTCTCTCTCTCTCTCTCTCTCTCTCTCTCTCCTCTCTCTCTCTCTCTCTCTCTCTCTCTCTCACCTCTCTCTCTCTCTCTCTCTCTGTCTCTCTCTCATTCATTTTCTCTCTTTCTCACTCCGTCTCTCTGTCTCTCTCGCTCTCTCTCTCTCTCTCTCTCTTTGTTTTTTTTCTCTCTCTCGTTTTCTCTCTCTCTCATTCATTCTCTCTCTCTCTCTCTCTCTCTCTCTCTCTGTCTCCTCTCTCTCTCTCTCTCTCTCTCTCTCTCTCTCTCTCTCTCTCACCTCTCTCTATCTCTCTCTCTCTGTCTCTCTCTCATTCATTTTCTCTTTCTCACTCCGTCTCTCTGTCTCTCTCTGTCCCTCTGTCTCTCTCTCTGTCTGTCTCTGTCTCTCTCGCTGTCTCTCTCTCTCTCTCTCTCTCTCTCTCTCTCTCTCTCTCTCTCTGACTCTGTCTCCCAATCAAGCGCGCAAAACTGTTTGGTGTTTCAAACCTGTTTCCTGCAATGTTGTTGTACTTTTATTTGCAAATGTGTCTGTGAAAGTAATTTTGCCAGTCTGCAAGTCCATCAATCAATGTACTGTATTTTACTTTCTGTTACCTTCTACACCGCATGCGCCCTGAAACACACAAACCCACACCCCCACATGCACACGGACAAACACACGCACACACACACATGTGCGCAGCCACTCAAACACAACCAACCCACAGACACACACATGCATCCACACAAACACATGTGTGACCCACTCAAACACAGTCGACACAATCGCACACACACACACACACACACACACATCATTTACCGTATTCGGGCATTTAGTGTTTTCTCATTAGCGGCGAATGGCTGTTGATTGGGGGGGCAAGTTCAGACCATCCATCTCAAAGGCATCGGCCCGGGGAGGGACGGGGGTGAGGCAGAAGAGCACCGGTCAGTCCATTAGATCGCTGTTTGAGTTAGATGCTCTCTGCTGAGGGGCTCACATTCAGACACTTCTGCCTCTCATTGCAGATCCCCCCCCCCTCTCCCACAGGCATACATATTATTCACTTTGAGAGCACAAACACCTAGTCTCTCTCCACCAGACCTCTGTGTGTGTGTGTGTGTGTGTGTGTGTGTGTCGCGCAGCGTTCTGTCCCACAAGGTCAGTGTGGTTATCTCCCTACAGTGGCTTCTGTTGTTGTATTGCATTAAAGTGCAGGTTGGAGAGAGATCGCTTTGGATGGGTCTAGTACGTTAAACAGATCTTATCTGCAGAACAAAAGTGTATCCAACGTGCTGTACCTCGTTGGTCGTGCACAGAGATGTGCTCTGGGGAAATAAAATGGAAACAGAGAAGAAACTCGACAGGGAGGAGATTGACAACTTCTTCATGCTTTGTTTGGACAGCTCAACTTCAGCGATGGGGAAAACCGCCAACCCGAAAGTTTATAAAGGAAGAATGTTCTAAACAGTCAGTCGAAACGAATAAACACAAACCCGATCCAAAACCTTATACGACGTGCTGCTTGAGTGGGACTCCGGCAGCCACTGTCGTGGTAGTGGCTGTGTAGGTAGAAACCGAGTGAACTCGAAGTGAAATGTCGGAAAATGGGCAGCGGCCCGCCGTTTATCCGAGTTGACACGGTGCTTTAATGGCCTTCTCAGATGTCAGAGCTGGACGCGGAGGGGCTTGGGGTGCGGCCAGTACCCATCACCAGGACACTGCCGCCGGCCACGGGCCGGCAGACGCGGGTCTCAACACCTCCTCACAGACCATAATGGAGCGCTTCTGTGGTCCTCCGAGGAACGACCAGACCCCGCAGCGTTCCTACACAGGACGCGTTACAGCTAGAGGTAGCTCGTTGAACCGTCGGGGTTATAACATTTAAATAAAAATGAAATAAAAGGGGAACGAAAGAAAAATAAGCTAAATGCTGAATAAAACACCCAAAGATATACCAATATGTAACAACAAAAAAAAAGAAACAGAGACACAAAAACGTTGGAGGAAAAAGAAAAGAGAAAAAAAAAAAAAGCCGGCAGGAGAAATAGCCGGGGCGCTGGCCGGGGCTGTACACCGCTAAGGAGCCTCCCAAACCACTGTGTCTCCAAAGGAAAATGTCTTCACCATCCTATAAGTGCCCATTAACCGTCTATTCACATTTCAGCTGTGCTGCGCGCCACGCTCCGGCGCTGTGGGAGTTTGCGGCCTGTGAGCAGGGGGCTGGATTTCAGCGCGGTCCAGGGCCGGGGCAGGGCCGGACTGCAGAGAGAGAGAGAGAGAGGAGAGGGAGAGGGAGAGGGAGAGAGGGAGAGGGAGAGGGAGAGAGAGAGAGAGAGAGAGAGAGAGAGAGAGGAGAGAGAGAGAAGAGAGAGGGAAAGAGAGAGAGAGAGAGAGAGAGAGAGAGAGAGAGAGAGAGAGAGAGAGAGAGAGAGAGAGAGAGAGAGAGAGAGAGAGAGAGAGGGAGAGGGAGAGGGAAAGAGTGAGAGAGAGAGAGAGAGAGAGAGAGAGAGAGAGAGAGAGAGAGAGAGAGAGAGAGAGAGAGAGAGAGAGAGAGAGAGAGAGAGAGAGAGAGAGGAAGGGTTTGAGACAGCCAGGGGAAATGCGTGAAGGTTTCTCGCTGCATGAAGACATGTAGGTCAGACTGTATGCACGTGTGGGGGAGGCAGGAGGGGAGGCAGGAGGGGGGAGGGTGGGGGTGGATGGAACGTCCATTGCTTACATAGATGTATTCAACAGATGCTGGAAGTTTCCCCCTCTCTTTATTTTATTTTTTTAGGGGTAGGGGGTTTAAAGTCTTTATGCATAAACCTTGAGGGTCTTTTACTCTCTGGGGTTTCTTAAGATATTCATTCATTTGTTACATTTGATAGCATTGCAATATCACTAATGTACTGCAAGGTGGAATCCCCAATGTAACCCAATGTAATCTAGAACTCCACCTTAACACACATATTTCAACTTTCCTCAGTAGTATGTTTTAGTCCTAAGGTAAAAATAAAATTTATATGAGCATGTTTTCCTTTGACACAATTACAGAAAAAGAAGACCACGATGCACATTCATAGTTAATTAAATTACGTGAACAGCATTTTGCAACAGAACAACAACGAATGCATATGAGACACGGCTCTACGCTACTATCATCTGTGTGAGAGGAGCAGGAACTATGGTCTGCGTTATCGCATCATAAAGCCATGATACGGCACAGAGTCCAACGTGCAGGCAGCCAGAGAAGTGGAGGACGTGTTGAAGAAGAGCCAGGAGTGGGGAGGCCATGCCATCCCAGCTGGACGAGACAGACACAGAGCAGGGCACCACGAGTGGAAACAGGAAAAGAAGAGCCTTTGCCACCCATCCAAAAACCATGGCTGCTTTTATGTATTGACTGGACCACACGCAAACCGCAAATATGAAGGAAAATATGTAGACAGATGCAAATAGGAGTATATTTTAAATGCCATCGTTTACCGGCTTTGAATTTGTTTTACTACATAAGATGCAGGGAGTTATTTATTGACTTTTAAATTCACAAACTCACCGTGACTTTGTGCAAGGCCTTTTATTTCCTCTTAGTTTCACATTATGCAAACTTAGTGCCGCTCCCCAAGCAAGTAGGCCAAATAATTATGGACACACACACACACACACATACTAAGGGGGGAAAAATGCTGAGTTACTGTAACTTGAAGATATATTTACCATTGACAATTAAAGTAGTGGAATTAGAGTGGAACTACATCCCCTAGGGGGGACTCATCTTCCATGTTAAAACAGCCTTTCCTTTAAAGTATTGTAAGGACTAATCCCTTGATTTTATCTCGCTCTCTCTCTTATTCCCCTTTTCTTCTTCTTCCTTGGGTGATTGTCATATCCAGGGGAATAGATGGTTAAAGGATTCATCATTCAAAGCCAGTCATTATCAAAGCATGGTGCTCTTTAAAGCACGGTGTAACGGCCCTCGCCTCTATCCTGCTTTCTGGGATAGATTAGTCCTGTCTTCTTTGTTATTCACTCAAGCTGGTGATACAGTGCTTGGTCCGGTGTCAATCCGAGTGGATCAAAGAAGGATATTTCAAAGTGCTTCTCTGTCTCCCTGTTGTCAAATGCTGTTAAGGAAATGTGGAAATCAACATGTGGGAATTGGATTTGTTTCCTAGAATAAACAGGATAACACATGCTCTGTAGCTAACACATCCTTGTGGGTTTTCTTTCTGCTCTGTACTAAATAGAAGCGGCTTGTATATAATACACTGCAGGAAGTGTGTAAACGATCTCAAAGTAAAACAAAGATGTCTTCCTCTTCATGATCGGGAATCAGATGTTCTTCTTTGAGGGAAAAGCCAAGACGCAAAAAAATCCACACTTGTCCTGCTGCCGGCTCTTTCATGCAACCCAACCCATGAGTCGAGAGTGTGCAGACTGAAGCATGCCAACGCATAACCAGGGTTTGGGCACAAGGTGCGGCCTGTATTGCTATTGAATTTTAGTGTAGAATTTCAAACTTTTTGGCAGTCTCGGGAAACAAGCGGATATCGCAGATCTCTGTGAGCTTCTGTGCAAGTGGTGCATGACATTATCATATCGTAGATGTGTGTATGCGCGCTCACATGCATGTGGGTGTGTGTGTGTGCACTCGCGTGTGTCTGTTTACATATGTGTGTGTGTGTGTGTGTGTGTGTGTGTGTGTGTGTGTGTGTGTGTGTGTGTGTGTATGTGTGTGTGTGTGTGTGTGTTTGTGTGCATATGTGTGTGTGTGTGTGTGTGTGTGTGTATGTGTGTGTGTATGCATGTGTGTGTGTGTGTATGTACGCACTCGTGTGTGTGTGTACGCATGTACGTGTGTGTTTGTGTATGGATGTGTGTGTGTGTGTGTGTATCTTTTTTAAGAGTTTGGCTGGAAGTCATAGTTGGTTTGCACAACGCCCATGGAGGAGTTTGAGTGAAAGGGAGCATTGTTAGGAGGCGGCGTTCCCCTGGTGGGGGGGAGTGGTTCGGGGAAGAGCCCTCCTGGTGTGTGGCAGTGCTCCGGGGGCCGCTCCCCTCGGCATGGGGCCCCAGTGGAGCCTGAGCTCCACGCTGCGGTCTGGACGGCACCCGGAGCCGCTCCCAACCACACCGCCGAGGGCAAGGTATCAGAAAAAAAATAAAAAGAGCAGAAAATAAAAAATCTATTTTTTGGATATCGCTCCCCTGATTTCTCCAAAAAGTGAGAGACAACTCAGACAAACGATGTTTGTGTTTCATTTTTTTCAGAGGACCTGGGACATGGACTGTTCAGCCCATTTCGAATACATAATTATTGTTTTTATGATTTATCTTTGCATTTGTATCCTTTATTATAGAGTGAGATAGTTAGGAAGGGATGGGAGAGAGAGGGGAGGACCGACTGCAAAGCACCACGGGCAGGAACCATTCTAATATCTGTTATCAGAAAAATAAATGTCAATCTCTTGATGACATTCCCGTTCATTACTGACACAATGGCATGTTACTTCAGGGGGGGGGGGGGGGGAATCAATACTGGTTTAGGGGCCAATCACGACGTAGATGTCCTTTATCTGTCGCTGAGCATCAGTGGCGTCTGAGGCGCGCACTTATCTGCACAACTCATCTCATCTACTTACATCGCCGTGTCCCCTAGTCACCGCAGCAATTTCAATTTGATCTTGAAATTAATCTAACGCCCGCTGCCCGCCCCCCCCAATCCCCCCCCACCCCCACCCCACCTCACCGCACCCCCACACACACAGCATTAGAGCACCCTAAGAAAAACACACAAGCTGTGAATGCATGCTTTCCGGCAGCATGATGCACACTAAAGCACTAAAGCAACCCATTTCTGTGTATCCTCATTGATCGTTGGTTTGTTTTTTCTCCGTGTGTTTCGCCGTTGTCATGTCGCTGTTAGTCGGACGTGACTTGTTCCCGGTTTGGCGGCGAGCAACGCGTGCCTCGGTGCCGTGCCATGTCCGGGGCGCGTATGATGATGGATTCAGTGCAGGTGTCACCGTGTTGAGGTAGGGGCAGGATTGATGATCTGGGGAGGCGGGTGATCCATCACGGGCGCAACGGGATTTCGGGAATCTGTTCCTGATCAGAGCGGCGGCGAGGGGCCACGCGGTAACGACCCCTCTGCGCGACGCCACGGGAAATCGATACCGGGCACTCAAGGTCAATGTACTGTTGGAAAACTACTTAAGCCCTGACGGATGGAGGACTCGCCAGCAGACCAGACAAGCCATTGACAGCTCCTCCGACCGTGCTCAGGAGCACACACGCACACAGACACACACACACACACACACACACACATAGAGGCACACAGGGGGACACACAGACACACAGGCACACACACACACACAATCACACACACACACAGGCACACACGGGGACACACACAGACTCAAACACACAGGGACACACACACACACACATCCACACACACACACACAGGCACACAGGGGGACACATACACACACACACACTCGCACTCGCACTCGCACACACAGGCACACAGGGGGACACGAACATACACACACACTCGTACTCACGCACACATGCATGCACATGCCCATGAACACAAGCACATTTCGACACACACAGCCACACAAACATACTTACGCATGCACAGGCACACAGATCTACACACATCTACACACATAGAGGCACACCCACATAAACAAACACATTCACACATTCCTGATGACATACACAAAAACAGACAACCACACAAACACACACTTGCATACACACATGCACATGCCCATGAACACAGCACATTTGGACATACACAGACAGGAGAACACACACATACTTACGCATGCACAGGCCCACACATCTACACACATACAGGCACACAAACACGATGACATGCACACAAAAACAAACACACACACATACACCATCATATCCTTTCAATGCAGATATTATGATATATGCTCTACATGTGCTATACATGTACTGTATATATCTAATTCTATGTGTTCCGTATATGTTTGCGTGTTCCTCTGATTCTATTTCCTTTGTGAGTTATCTTGAAGTCTTTATTTGACACATGAGCCGCCCTGTGTTTCCAGTCAACCGATTCCGGAACTGTTCACAAAGAACTCAGGTTGCGTCCTTTTTCAAGATTCAATGTGACACAGGGCTATATACAGTAATGCATGCAGAACATCACTCACGATTAATGTAAGAGGAAATGCGGTACGAAAAAAATCCCACTCAAAAGAGACAGAGAGACATGTATGTTAAAGTCTCACGCCGGCGTTGGAAATCAAGAGTCCTGTCGCTAGAGGGGATTGCTCGAGTGAAAATAATACGCTTCGTGAAGAGATCGCATGATGGGTAAACACATATCAAAAAAAAGTGGATAGGCAGAACAACGAGACCAAATGGGAGCCCCCAGTTTGATCCAGATTCCTACATTGTGGATGTAAACCCTCTCACACTGAGTCGCACCACTTAAAGTCGGCCCAAGGTTATACCACTGCCGTAAAGTAAGCACTATCAGTCAACGTGACGATGGGCTCCCATTAAATCACCTTAATTTTCCCAGGTCCTGCTTCTCCATTTCCCCACACCGCGATTTACAACCGCAATCCGAAAATGCTAATGCTTTTGTATCCGTGACCTATCTGAAATGATCAGGACGGATTAGCCAGCGACTCTGCTCCAGTGAGTGGTAGCCTACTGTCTCGTTGATTCCCTACTTTATATTTATTGCCATGTCCTTCACATTTTCAGCCCCAGTTGTTGGACACATTGTGAAAAACGTGTCAGACGATTTGTCTTCTCACCAGATTTTATTGTCTCAAACTCGGGACCACTAGTGGTGAGGCTGGGTTATGGCAGCAATGGCAGCATGATTGATTTCCGTATGTCGCCTCATGGTTGTGATATCTCCTCTTAATAGAATAAAGCTCTTTACCCTTGTAAACTTGCCAGGATTTCTTAATACTAGAAAACATATTAGAAACTATCTCAACATATTATCTGCCAATCAGGGTCCTGAAAATTCCCATACGGGTAGGCTTGTGAACACAATAGTGTGGTAACTCTCCTCAGGGAACAAATATGTTTAAATTCTTAGTAGAAGTCCATAGTATAAGTAGTTATGACACAGGGTGTGTCAATCAATGTGTTCTAGTCTTTGCTGTTGTGCCTTCAGAGTTATACCGTGTAAAAAACATCTTCTTGCTTTTGGTTTGAGATGTTCACGTGGGCTTTTACTTTGTCCTACACATAAGAGTGGGAAACATAAAGACCACATGCACTTTCGATAAGAGGTAGAGTCTATTCTGGGATAAGAAAAAAATAAAGACTTCTTCCTGTTCAGCATAAATTGTGGGTTTCATCAGAAGACCACAAGAAAAAAATATCCACTTTAAGATGCTGGTTGTCAGTAAGCTGATGTTTTTAACACATGAAAGTCACAGGGAAGAAACTCAAGTAACATTTAATTTCAAGCATATTATTTGATATGTAATGGGCACATAACTAAATTGGCTGTACAAAAGGGTTAACATCAAACTTAAGAGTATCAACAACTCCCACAAAAAATCAAAGGGTCCAAACCAAGACCACAATATAGTTCAGAGTTTTTGTTTTGAATCTCTGTTGTTCTTGTTATGTTGGTGATCCTCCTGCGTTTCCCCTGCATGTGGAACACATGCAGACACTCGCAGCAAAGGGACAAGAACACACACTCTCACACTCCGGGGAGAAATCCAGCCAGTTGTGTAAGTGAATACCGCCATCATCTCCATAATGTATTATATAGGTCATTACGGCGGCGTGCTATTTTTCTTACTCAAACTCATCTGCTCACCTTTTTCTTTTTATACCTGCAAATAATTAGTGTAGGACGACAGCGGCGCGCGGTTCTGTTTGTGCGTTGCTCCTCCCACTAACCTATTTAAAGCAAACGCTCATCCATACATCGTGTCCCATCCTGGGCCCTCTCTCCCTCTGCCTCCCCAGAACCTCGGCCACCTGCGTCAGGGACTCATCGCTCTCTGTCTGGTTACAGTGCGGTCCGTGTTGCACTCGCCTGGGTTCAAACCAACCGCGGCGATAACGAAGGTGATAACAACGTTAGCCTCGTAGCATAATTGCCTATATTTGTCCTATTTTGGCCGAATTTTGATGTCTAACCTGACTCTACTCTCTTCACGCTGCTGAATCACTGGCCTCATTGGCTATATCCTAAGCCAATCAGAGTGCTTTTCACGTTCAAAAATCACTATCTGCTTTAGTCATCTTGATTTAGGCGTTCAGGATGCTAAGCACAAGATAAACCTTAATATATGACTTGAGCAATTATGCTATAAGGCTAACGATTTGGGAAAGGGGCTTCTCAGCGAATGGGGCTCGAGTTAAGAGGGGAATTGTGTAATGTATTTCCGTGACAACACATCTGAGGGTCCAGTCTCTCCCATACAGCTGGATTACACCAACGTGCCTCGCGAAACCCACAGTGAGAGACTGTGGTCTCCCCGTCTGGGTCACTCTGGTGAGGCTCCTTCATTCATGAGTCACAGGGTCGAGTAGGTCCGCACTGCCTCCACACAGCCCCGTTACATAATAACACTAGACCGGGCTTAGCATCACATTTGCATTTTTTTATTGCAACAATTATATCAGCAGGTTTGGACCATAAACGTAAATTTTCCCCTCGCTAAACACCCGGGTTTAATAGCACGCACAGGGTCATCTCTGATTCCGTTCAGAGCACTCAAAAGGCAACTGGCAAACCGGGACGGTAATGATGTTTACATGATGGAAAAAGCCGGTTTACGTTGGGCGGATTGGGTTACTAGTGTTACAGACGTGATCATAGGCTGCCACGGTGTGAAATGTGTAGCGCAGAGCCGCGCGTGTCATATTTAAAGAGCCCTGGGGTGTTCTGTCCATCATACGCATAGGTTAGCCCTGGTCTGGCCCTAAAAGACAGCCCACTGGAGTTTGAACATGAAAAAATTAAGCAGGTCCTCAGACAGTGGTCATTATGTGGTCGGCAGTTGGCTTTTCCTGCTCGGCGAGGCCAAGCGGGATCATGTTGGCGGGGCTGGGATCCAGCCTCCAAGGCCAGCTATTCATGGTGGAGGCTCCCTCCGAGAGGGCTCCGTAGACAGACAGGAAAACCTGCAGCGCACTCGGCCTCAGGAGACCATCCTGATATTAGATTTTTGAAATATGGCGGCGGCCTCATCTTGTTGGCAAAAGGACAACGAGCAGCGCTCGTGTTCTGTTTGTCTTCTGTTGAGTCCGGTTGAATGTAAAGCAAAAGACGTGTTCTGATCTGAGGAGCAGATTCCCGAATTCCGTACAGATTTCAGTAAAGTAAGAAATGTTATTCAGTCTTTTTTGGATAATAATGGTTAGGAGAAGTTATCATTCAAGTAGGAGTTATCCCTCCCTCAAGTGCTTATTTGTCCAAGGATTTAGCATCATTTTGGGAAAGGCTTTATATGGGGTCGAGGCCCGAGCAATCTGCAGAGAGAAACAGGACGTGATCATGTGAGATCAGGATGGTCTCACGAGGCTATGGTAGTTAAGGATGTCCACCATGAACGTTACAGTCATTGCACAACTTTTTAGAATATACAAGAGAGAGAGAAAGAGGGAGAAAAGCACAAAAAAAACTTTAATAATGAGAAGGTGAGAAGGACATAAATGCGATAAGGAAAAGGTCTGTCAGAGAGCGATGAATGTGTTAAAAGTTGTTGGCATCCAGGAGTGAGTCAGTTCCTGGCAGGGCTCCAACTCCTGTGTCTCGATTGGAACTATTGGCACCGGCAAGGTGAAACGCCATTAAAAGGTCCCACCAAAATGACTCTCTAACAGTTTAAATGTATTTAATGAGAGGGAAATGAATATATAATGAATACAGGGAAAATTGAATTACAATATCACTTAATTTTTCCCTGTACATACCGGTTCTTAAGGAGTGGGCGATTGCTCCTAATAGATTGTAATATATCTTCATTTACGGTGAAATGGTGAAATAAACGTTTTTCATGTAAATTGTCGACCGTTGTAGAAGGGAAAAAAACCTTTAACAGCAGAATGTGACATGAAGGCAGACAGTTTGTAGTAAATTGTGAGAAATGTCCTTTCCCTGATATATACTTATTCTCACTGCACATATTAGTGGAGAAAAGGCAGTAAATCATCTTCAGATTAATACACCTGGTACTGGCAAGTGAGAACTAGAACAGCATTGATGGTATAAATTATCCAATGAATTGAATGCTGCTGTACTTGCACACTGTGTGTGTGTGTGTGTGTGTGTGTGTGTGTGTGTGTGTGTGTGTGTGTGTGTGTGTGTGTGTGTGTGTGTGTGTGTGTGTGTGTGTGTGTGTATGTATGTGTGTGTGTGTGTGTGTGTGTGTGTGTATGTGTGTGAGTGTTTGTGTGTGTGTATGTGTTTGGGGGGGGGGTTGTCTACTGCGTGAGTGTGTGTGTGTGTGTGTGTGTGTGTGTGTGTGTTTGTGTGTCTGCGTGCGTGCGCGCGTGTGTGTTTGCGTGTTTGATTGTTTGTGCCCATTCGTTTTTTTACTTTATTCTCGCCCCTAGGTAATAGGCAGTACAAGCCAAACAAAAACGTGTACAACCTAATTTAACCCTCTTCATTTCTGTCCTTACCAATTGAATCAGGGGTAAACACCCCGGTGAATCTTGGAGGGGCTGACCTGCTTTCCTGCATTCAACTGGGAAACATTTCTACCACCATTAGAGTTAGTGTCACCGCGGACGCCCTGAGTAAAAGCGAAAAGCGGGATACATTTTCCCTCAGACTCAGTAGATCAGTCGAACTGCGGTGGCTTATTAACGTGTTTAGAGCCCGGGTTACGGCGCTACTACGGCAACAGACAGTTTTTGTCATTGTTGTTTTGTCCAACTCTCCTCTTTGGCTTCTGACAGTGAACGTTATGGCAGACGACGAGCCACGAGCTAACCAAACAGTAGACACTAAGAGACGGGACGGCCGGGTAAAAGGAAAATAACGGGGGGACAATGGGCCCGGTTGGCGTGGATGTGGAGGGAGGAGCAAGGGGCTTTGTTTCGCGGCCCAGGATCATTAGTGGGGCCGCGGTTCCCCGTCATCGCGGTCTCGCTGTCAGGACGTTGGTGAGGGGGACATGGAAGACAGGGAAGAGGTCTTAAACCACAGCAGTGGCTGGCCAGATTTGGCTGATATCCTGGGAACAATACTAGCGCACACACACACATGGGCATGCGCATTTACACACGCATTTACACACGCACCACACACACACACACACACACACACACACACACACACACACACACACAAACACACACACAAACATGCACATGGGCACACACTCATGCACATGGGTACACACTCACACACACACACACACACACACACACACACACACACAAACATGGGCACACACTCACGTGCATGGGCACACACACACGCATCGGCATACACACAAACATACACATACACACAGGCATGGGCACACTCACACACACACACATCCAAACACACAACTATGGGCACACACCCTCAATTAGACACACAAATACACACACACATTGGCAAACACACACGGACATACACAAGCACTAACAAACACAAACAAACACACATACACAAAATTACCCCAATATACAGTATGTTAAATTACATAGAGAAAATATAAAAATAGAAGAAAACACGTCATCACTCACTCAGGAGAGGAAGGTTTGGTTACCAAGACTGGAAGTCCCCCCCCCCCCCTGTAGAGAGATGGAAAAAGTGTCTCCAATCTTCTAAGTGGTTCTCATGGTTGTCTCACATTATGTCATGAAGCTGAAAATGACAAGTGATCGCAGTAGTCCTAAACATTGGTTCTTCCAAAGTAATACTTTGATACCAGTAACAGTGACTTAAACTTGAACATACATTCCGGTACAGTTCCAGTACAGAAAACACATTACGAGGACAAGATATGGTGTGTGTGTTTTAGTACGAGATCAGATGTGGTTGTCGGGCCTACGCACACGATTATATACGGTGATGTTCAGTATTGTGAGGTTGCGGTTTGGTCTGGTTACGGTCAGGGCAAAACATCTAGGCCACCTATTTAGCAGAGAACATAGCTAAGTGCTGTTTAAGGCAATGAAATCTGGCACACACACACACACACACACACACACACACACACACACACACACACACACACACACACACACACACACACACACACACACACACACACACAGCAGCTGCTTCCTGAGACGTCTGCCGCCCCACACGCCAGGGTTACTTTTTATATCATTAAATTAAGCCTTTCAAAAGGAAAACATCTTTACCTCACATGACCGCACCCCCTCCTGTTCCTCTGTTGTCTCGGCGTCTAATCACAGCCTCCTAAAACTTTAACGGCAGCCTGTAAAATATCGATAACTAATATCAGCTGGAGCCACGTGGTTGGCTTGTGTTTGTGTGCGGCAGGAGGTCTCATTCCTCCAGGGGTACGGGGGGGGGGGGGGCTTGTCTGCCCATAGAGGCACCTCTCTTCTCTCTCTTGGGGGCCCCCAGGGTGCACAGATGTGCGCAGGTTCCGGCGGAGAGAGAGAGAGATGGAGAGAGGGAGGGAGTGAGCGGGATGGAGAGAGAGAAAGGGAGAGAGAGCGAGAGAGAGAGAGAGAGAGAGAGAGAGAGAGAGAGAGAGAGAGAGAGAGGGAGAGGGAGAGAGAAAGGGAGAGAGAGAGAGAGGGAGAGAGAGGGAGAGAAAGGGAGAGAGAGAGAGAGAGAGAGAGAGAGAGAGAGAGAGAGATTGAGAGATTGAGAGAGAGAGAGAGAGAGAGGGAGAGAGGAGAGGGAGAGAGAAAGGAGAGAGAGAGAGAGAGAGAGAGAGGGAGAGAGAGAGGGAGAGAAAGGGAGAGAGAGAGAGGGAGAGAGAGCGAGAGGGAGAGAGAAAGGGAGAGAGCGAGAGAGAGAGAGAGAGAGAGAGAGAGAGAGAGAGAGAGAGAGAGAGATTGAGAGATTGAGAAAGAGAGGGAGAGGGAGAGGTAGAGAGGGAGAGAGAGAGAGATGGAGAGATGGACAGAGAGAGATTGAGAGAGAGAGAGAGAGAGAGAGAGAGAGAGAGAGAGAGAGAGAGAGAGGGAGAGGGAGAGAGAGAGATGGAGAGATGGACAGAGAGAGAGAGAGAGAGTGAGAGAGAGAGAGAGAGAGAATGAGCGAGAGAGAGAGAGAGAGAGAGAGAGAGAGAGAGAGAGAGAGAGAGAGAGAGAGGGATATAGAGGGAGGGAGGGAACAACATGAGGATGGTGAAGTGTATCAGACCTCGCTTAGCCCGTCTGCCTTGTTACACCGGGACCATGGGTGCTGCCGGTGGTTAATGAGTGGTCAAAAAGTGCCATGTTCACCATGATTGACAGTGAAGATAAAGGGAAATAAAATCCATATATCAGCAATCTAATAGACAGCCTCCCGGGGCACTTACCTGACACTAAAACCAGCCCCCCTGTGCGGATTCTGACACCCCCCGCGGCGGTGTCTAGCGCCCATACAGTGCACGCGGCGCTCGACAGGCAAACACAGCACATTCGGGGGCTCTCGGCCCCCTCAGGCAAGTAAACACAGGTCACCCGTCCAGGCCGGGGCCCTCACTAATTAAGGGCCAAAACTGCAGCGAGTTGCAGAATGCAGCTCTGATGAAATTAATGACAACATTAGTGGGTCTGTAAATATGGTTACAAATAGAAATGACTGAATGAAAACCGGAGCATTATTTCTGCACCGAAACAGACAGCAACAATTTAAAGATACGGTAGCTCGCAAAATCGGTTAAGTTATTATGGGATGATTGAAAATAAAACATATCAATTGTCGGTTTAAACCGTGATGAATGAATCTCTAAATGGGGAGGGACCCCACGTGGCAAGGGGAGAAGAGAGAAAGACAATGTTTACTCTCTTTGTAGATTTCTGGGGACTTTCTCATTCATCTCCCCTTCTTAAACACAGTGGTTCACCCGGCTCCCTAAAAGCCCCGCTCAGCACTTTCTGTGGCTCGCCTTAAGGTTTAATATTGATGATTCTCACAGGATAAAGTAAGTTAAGTGGAGATATGGTAATCCCTCCTCCGCCGGCTGAACTCGTTTGTTTGCTCTGGGGTGTCAACATGTAGCACGGCCTTTCTAGTCGCATATCATTTCACGTTTAGCAAGCGTTCCCCCTGTTAATGCGCCCACTATCAAGGTCATGAATAGCAAAATTATTTCAGCCGCTGGAATTAATTATTCAGAGATAAAAGAGCAGCCCAGGAGGGCCTTTGATACATGTGAGAAGCCCTTTCTGTTATTGAGGCCAGGAAAAGAATTCATGAACTCTTATGTTTTGGGTGATGCCTTAAAATAATGTTGATCTGGTTCGGTTTCGTTCTTTCTTTTGTGTTTTTTGGTTTCTTCTCTTCTTCTGCTTCTTCTCTTTTTCGCCTCTTGTGGTTATTTTAAATATTTTATATATCTTGTGTTTCTTTTTTTGTTACTCTCTTTATTCACAATCTTTGTGGAGAAATAGTCCCGGGAAACTTGTCAACTGTGGAGAACTAACAAACCTTATGATAATATGTAGCGACCCATTCGAATCTTGGATGACTTCTCAAAGTTGAACAATCGTGATTGTGTCTCTCACTTTATAATTCATTTTCTGTTTCGTCGCCAGAGGAGAAAAAAATTATTTTACACATTGTTCTGATAAAAGTCTTCCCCTGAATTATGAGATGGTACAGACGAAGACGGGAAGATTTATATCTCATTATTATTAACAATTCGCGAAAAGGAACTGAATGTATTTCTGTTCAAGGTTATGGCACAGGACGCCATTATGGATCCACTCTGACCAAACAGTGGAAACGCACTGTGAATCTCCTTGAATCAGGGTTTGGCTTCACTGTATTTTGTGTTTGATAAGGGATTAAGCATAGTAAATCCTTTAGCTCACATGGGACCTCTCTTTAAGATATGCTCGGCTTCTTAGACCCACTTTGCTGCTCTTTCAAACTTCTTTACCCCCATTCTTTTGAGAACAGTTTCACCCAGAAACAATACACATTTTATTATTCTTTTCCCTTTTTTTTGGAGTACAAGTCATGCATTGTCTGTTGCGGTAATGTAATTTGACATGCTGGCTTGTGCGATTAACTGAGCCATTAATGACAGTGTGGTCATTAGCGATTGGCTAGGGCTGCCCCTGGCCCCGGTCACAAGATGAACAGAACAGCCAATTGGATAACATTAACCCCACTTTAGCATGAAGCACTTTAAATGGTTCCAATCGCAGTGTTCTAGATTTGAGAGATTCAAGTGTTATGGGTGGAATCCCTACCTGTGGTTTATCTCAATTGAATACAGAGGGAACATTAAATTACTTATAAATGTTAATTAATCCCGATGAGGTTCGGATGAAGTTACCAGAGAAGGTTTTATTTATATAGTTCAACGACATCGAAGTAATAAAACTCGAGTGAATAGAGGGGATAATTCCAATAGTATACTGACTTAATCAAGCACGCACACACACACACACACACACACACACACACACACACACACACACACACACACACACACACACACACACACACACACACACACACACACACACACCAACAGGAGTGCCATTGACAGAGCTAAAGCCATCTACTCTGCAGCCCGCTGTGTAGAGCGACACCCCCGCATGAACAATCCATTCCAGTTAGAGCCAATGTACGCAATTAGCTTTCATCTCCCCCGTTCTCTTGTCACAATCTCACACAATGCCGTCGCCCTGAATGAATCACCTGTTCGCCTAAAATATCGGGCCCCCCTACCACCATTAGAACACCTTCTCCAGGTCTCATTATCAAACTAGGGCCCCCCCCCCCTCCCCCCCGCACACACATACACACACACACACACATGCACTCAAACACACCCACACACAGACACAGACACACATGCACATACGCACACACACTCTCCGCCCCCTACAAACCTTTGCATTTCTTATGCATGGATGATTTAAAGAAGAGTGATGATGGCCAATAAAAGCAGGAGACTGAAGCTGTAAAAGTGGAATAAATGATCTGGGGGGTAAATGAGGGTGTTCTGAAGTCTTAACAAGATTGCTGTGTGCGTGTGTGAGTGTGTTTGATGGCCAGGAAGCCAGAGGATAGATAGCCCTTCATATAATATGCCTGTCAGTGGAAGAGGAGCGCTACGCACTGGCTGCTGAATCCGCTCAGGAAGTGGTTAGTTCCTGTGTCCTGTCAGAGGAGAGAGAGACACAGGGACGTATAGAGAGAGAGACAAAGAGAGAGAGAGATACCAGAGAAAGAGAGCCAGAGAGAATGAAAGAGAGAGAGAGAGAGATACTTAGAAAGAGAGCCAGAGAGAGAGAGAGAGAGAGAGATACTTAGAAAGAGAGTCAGAGAGAGAGAGAGAGAGAGAGAGAGAGAGAGAGAGAAATCTTAATAAAAAAGCACTGTTTAAATTATGCTGTAAGTGTGATTAATTAACCTTGATGACAATATAGGAGCTATATCTAAAAAATTATATATGTAAAAAAAGGATCATCTCTAAACCTATTGAACTCATGTGACCTTCCCAACAGATAAACAAAATAGAAACGCACAACTGCAGTACATGATCCCCATCCAAACGGGTCCGTGTCACAGCGAGTCAAAGTAACATCAAACAAAAGGATACGACTTCGGAAAACAATCCCCCCCTGTCTCACTCGGGCACATGGATGCCAAACAGTGCGTGATATCAGCGCGCGGTCGAGGCACGCAGAGGGGAGATTCTATGGCACGGCAAACAGCACGATGCGTAAACACAGGGCCCGATTACCACACCGAGGCCCCGGCGATAGGCGCGGAGCGGCCAGGGACAACCACCCCCCCTGGGTCTTGTATCAAGTAACTTTTATAGGTTTGTGTATTGTAACTATCAGGACACGTTTCAACAAGGGGAGACTTGTTAAAGTCAACCTCAAGTGCCTCTTACAGAGACTGGAATAATACTTGACATTGTGTTTTTTTTTTTTTTTACGTAATACCCCCCCCCCCCCTCCCCCCGCCCCCGTTCTGGTTGGTAAGACGACCGTGATGGGGATGATATAACATGTGCGTTCAAGCCCTTATTGTAATTCCATAGGTTTGCCACGGCCAATGAACCCAATCTCGAAAAAAAGGAGAAGAGAAAACCCAAGAGCAGCCATGGCGGAGGTAAAACTACAGAGCAGCCGGGACAACGACATGCGTACTGAAACAGAGTCGTTCCCCTCCGACCGCCACGACTCATCGCTGTCGTCCTGCTCGGGATTAGATCCTCCAGCTGCGGGGGGTGAAGAGCGTGCGTACCCTGGAGGGGCTTTTTCACTGACAGACGGACGCGCGTCGCCGCCACAGACCCCGAACGACAGAATGACCGGACATTATTACCAAACCTTTATTTACTCAGGGGAAGGCCATTGAGAGCAACGACGCCCTGATTACGACATACACAGATAAAAACAGCAATACAAACGCACAACAAATATGAACAGCCGTTCAAACAACCGGAACAACACTGCAATACACGCAGTAAATAAATAAATCCAACAATACATGCCAATACTTCACTGCGCATTGACAGGACCCCAGGGGGGTGGGGGGGGGGGTTACACACGATGACATTACGTCTGACGTGATCCCCGCCGTGCGGCCGCGGCGTCGGGGTCCGGCCAGGGGGCCCTTCCCGACTGGCGGTCTGCTCCCCTTGGCCTTCTCGCCGGTGCGGTGCGAGCCCGGGATCTGCAGGGCCTAATCTCGGGTGGGCAGCCCCTAAGTCACGTCTGGGTTTAGCACATTGCTGAGGCTGGCTGAGCGACCGCAAGCTAATTCACCCAGCGATGTGAGGAGACGGTCCGTCTACAGCCCAGAGCCACGGCCAAACCGTGGCTTCAGTGGAGGGCGGTGCGCCAAGGATATTATTCCTCTGTTCCCCCCCGTTCACTGTTCACGGACCCCCTTCCCCTCCCTCCCATATCCACTGTTACCCTCTCACTCATTATCTCTCTCTCTCTCTCCTTCTTTTCCTCTGTGTCTCTGTTTATGTCTCTCTGTCTCTCTCTCTCTCTCTCTCTCTCTCTCTCTCTCTCTCTCTCACTCCTTCCTCTTTTCTCTATCTCTGTCTCTCTCTTTCTGTCTCTCTCTCTAACTCTCTCTCTCTTTCTCTCTATCTCTCTCCTTCCTCTTCTCTCTGTCTCTGTCGCACTCTCTCTCGCTCTCTCTATCTGTCTCTCTCTCTCTCTCCCTTCCATCCCT